>NC_060180.1:23850904-23853404 GCF_021184085.1 Oncorhynchus gorbuscha
GAGAGAGCGAGGGAGAGAGGGAGAGAGAGAGAGACTAGAGAGAGACTAGAGAGAGCGAGGGAGGAGAGAGAGAGACTAGAGAGAGCGAGGGAGAGAGAGAGACTAGAGAGAGCGAGGGAGAGAGAGAGAGAGAGAGAGACTAGAGAGAGCGAGGGAGAGAGCGAGGGAGAGAGAGAGACTAGAGAGAGCGAGGGAGAGAGAGAGAGAGACGAGAGAGCGAGGGAGAGAGAGAGACTAGAGAGGAATGCTTGAGAAGTACAGTGTCATGTAATGAATACTTATATTTGCTGTGTAGCTGATGACATGAACTGCAGACTAGAGGTTGACCGATAAATCGGAATGGCCGATTAATTAGGGTCAGTTTCAAGTTTTCATGACAATTGGAAATCGGTATTTCTGGACACCGATTAATTTTTGCCCTATAATAAAGAACAGAAAAACATATACTGACCACACATTCCAATTGGCTACACTTAAACTCTTTAACATCATCCTTAGCTCTGGCATCTTCCCCAAGGACTGATCGCCCCAATACACAAAAGTGGAGAAAATAACTACCCCAATAACTACCATGGGATATGCGTCAACAGCAATCATTATCATTAACAGCAGACTTGTACATGTCTTTTTACCAAATTACCATACGACAGACCACATATTCACCCTGCGCACCCTAATTGACAGACAAACAAACCAAAAAGTATTCTAATGCTTTGTTGATTTTTTTAAAAAAGCGTTCGATTCAATTTGGCATAAGGGTTTGCTATACAAATTGATGGAAAGTGGTGTTGGGGGAAAAACATGCAACATTATAAAATCCATGTACATAAACATTGGCAACAAAAAAAGACACAGTTGCCCTAGAGCTCACAAAAAAACGATACATACCTCGGCCTAAACATCAGCGTCACAGGTAACTTCCACAAAGCTGTGAACGATCTGAGAGACAAGGCAAGAAGAGCCTTCTATGCCATCAAAAGGAACATAAAATTTGACATGCCAATCAGGATCTGGGTAAAAGTACTTGAATCAGTTATAGAAGCCATTTCCTTTTATGTTTGTGAGGTCTGGGGTCCAATCATCAACAAAGAATTCACAAAATGTTGACTTTGCATGCAGAATACCACAGTGTTACATCACAGCAGCAATATTTGTGACTTGTTGCCACAAGAAAAGGGCAGTTAACAACAAAGACCATTGTAAATACAAACCATATTTATGTTTATTTATTTTCCCTAAAGAGAGTGAGACTAAAGAGAGTGAGGGAGAGAGAGAGAGAGACTAGAGAGAGCGAGGGAGAGAGAGAGAGAGAGAGAGAGAGACTAGAGAGAGACTAGAGAGAGCGAGGGAGAGAGAGAGAGACTAGAGAGAGCGAGGGAGAGAGAGAGACTAGAGAGAGCGAGGGAGAGAGAGAGACTAGAGAGAGCGAGGGGGAGAGAGAGAGAGAGAGAGAGAGAGAGAGAGAGAGAGAGAGAGAGAGAGAGAGAGAGAGAGAGAGAGAGAGAGAGAGACTACAGAGAGTGAGGGAGAGAGAGAGAGACTAGAGAGAGCGAGGGAGAGAGAGAGAGAGACTAGAGAGAGCGAGGGAGAGAGCGAGGGAGAGAGAGAGACTAGAGAGAGCGAGGGAGAGAGAGAGAGAGAGACTAGAGAGAGCGAGGGAGAGAGCGAGGGAGAGAGCGAGGGAGAGAGAGAGACTAGAGAGAGCGAGGGAGAGAGAGAGAGAGACGAGAGAGCGAGGGAGAGAGAGAGAGACTAGAGAGGAATGCTTGAGAAGTACAGTGTCATGTAATGAATACTTATATTTGCTGTGTAGCTGATGACATGAACTGCAGACTAGAGGTTGACCGATAAATCGGAATGGCCGATTAATTAGGGTCAGTTTCAAGTTTTCATGACAATTGGAAATCGGTATTTCTGGACACCGATTTGTCCGTTTTTTTTTTTTTTACACCTTTATATAATCTTTATTTAATCTTTATTTAACTAGGCAAGTCAGTTAAGAACACATTCTTATTTTCAATGACGGCCTAGGAATGGTGGGTTAACTGCCTCGTTCAGGGGCAGAACGACAGATTTTAACCTTGTCAGCTCGGGGGATTCAATCTTGCAACCTTACAGTTAACTAGTCCTATGCTCTAACCACCTGATTACATTGCACTCCACGAGGAGACTGCCTGTTACACGAATGCAGTAAGAAGCCAAGGTAAGTTGCTAGCTAGCATTAAACTCATCTTATAAAAAACAATCAATCAATCATAATCACTAGTTATAACTACACATGGTTGATGATATTACTAGTTTATCTAGCGTGTCCTGCGTTGCATATAATCAATGTGGTGCATATCGTTGCTCCAATATGTACCTAACCATAAACATCAATGTCACGCCCTGGTTATCTTTGTTTTCTATATTACTTTGGTTAGATCAGGGTGTGACATGGGTGATGTATGGTTTTTGTCTCATTTCGGGTGGGAGATTGTTTCCGTGTCTGTGTTTGTTT
>NC_060180.1:23858404-23895904 GCF_021184085.1 Oncorhynchus gorbuscha
AGAGAGGGAGAGATAGCTTGTGTACCGGTTATCAGGGGGTAAGAGTAGCCCAGTGAAAAACTTGATTCACAGGCCCAGGAGCTGATGAGAGCCAAGTTGTGTTCTCTCTGCTCTGCCACCCGGCAATGCCCTGTCTGTCCCTCTGTTCTGTTCAGGCCCTACTGTATGCTCCACTCCCCTCTGCTCTCCCACAACTCTCCTCCACTCCCTCCCTTTATGTTCCCGTGTCTGGAAGTGGTCGGGAAAGGATTTGGGGGGAAGCAGAAGGCTCACCAAGTTTAATTTGCTGGATTAAAACTGAGACAGAACAACTAGAGTGGAAATGAGACAGAAGGAGGAGAGAGAGAGAGAGGGAGGGAGAGAGAGAGAGAGAGAGTGATAGAGAGACAGAAAGAGAGGGGGAGAGAGAGGGAGAAGGGGGGGTGAGAGCGACAGTGAGGGGGGGATAGGGGGGGGGGGCTGCAGAACGATGGCATGTTTTTGGAGCTCCGGCAAAGACTATGGGTTATGAGAGAGACCATTGGCATGGGGCAGATGGACATCTTCAGGGTGTTTGTAGCCAGAGATCATTAGTCAGGCATGTGTCGGACTAATGTGAACTGAGTCTGGTCTATCCTGAACACCGACAGGATCCAGTGGATTAAGACGAGGGTCATCCCATCACAGCGTGACCTCAACTGATCAACTCTGACCTCTGATCCCACACACTTGGCACGTGGGAGATGGATAGACTCTCCGGTCGGCCAGTCATATGAGTGTAAGTGTGTGCGTGCGCGTGTGTGTGTTTGTATGTACGTGCATGCTAGTGTGTGTGGCCTGGGGGTGACTGCAGTGCTATGTGAGCTGTGTATATCAGATCTGGGCTGTGTGGAGAGCCATTGTCCCCTGATATCCCTCCATCCTGCAGGTGCACTAATGAACGTGCATACCCTGGGAAGGAGAGATGAAGTCGCCGAGTGAACGCAAACACACACATAGATATACACATACAACGCACATACACACACACACACACACACACACACAAGCTTAGACTGTAATTGGATGCCTGGAATTCACTTACTCAACATACACAGAAAGCAAAGCTATGGAGAGTGTGTGTATATAATATAATATGTACACACACACTCCATAGCTCTGCTTCTCATGTGGCGGCATTTCGAGCAGCTCAGACAGGAGCGGTCACAGAGAATGTGTCTACCCCCTGGGCTGTGTGTATCAGGCCACAGCTGCTAAAACAGCCTGCAAACAACATTTGCATGTTTGTTTATGAGAAAAGTTTACAGGGCCTCCAGGCAAATAAACTCTGCTAAACCCAAGCTCCTAGCTAGCATCTCAATGAACATGTAGCTTTGGTCAGCAAATTCTGTCCCTAGTTCAACTAGCTCTCACAGTCTCATGTCAGAATAAGGCGTTCGCTGGGCCTCCCGGGTGGCACAGCGATCTAAGGCACTCAGGTGTCACTACAGACCCGGGTTCGATCCCGGGCTATGACGCAGCCGGCCACTATTGGGAGACCCATGAGGCGCAGCATCGTCCGGGTTAGGGGAGGGTGTGGCTGGCCGCGATGTCCTTGTCCCATTGTGCCGACTCCTTGTGATGGGCCGGGCACATGCACACTGACTTCGGTGGCCAGTTGTACAGTGTTTCCTCCGACATATTGGTGCGGCTGGCTTCCCGGGTTAAACGGCTTGGCAGGGTCGTGGTTTGAAGGATGCATGACTCTCAACCTTCGACCCTCCTGAGTCCGTACGGGAGCTGCAGCGACGGTACAAGACTGTAACAACCAATTGGGGAGAAAAGGGGTTAAAAAAAATGGTAAAGGTTAGGCATTAACTCCAAATGGTTAAGGTTTGGGATAGGCTTAAAACAAAAATCAGAAAAACAACTTTCTATCGCTGGATTCGGCACCGGAGTCAAATATATGCTTGGAAAGCTTGTGTCATTTCTGCCTGTTTCATGTGTTGCATAAGCCTTCTGTTCTCCCCATGGCCCTCTTTGGCCCTCCTTGGCTCACTCTGGCCAACTTCGGCCCTGCCTGGATTCTGACTCCCTGTTCATTAGACTCATTAGTGTTGTGTCTCTGGTTCCTAAACTACAGCTCCCCTGGGGAGGGAGGGGTTGAAGTGTGTGTCTGTGTCTCCTCTGGAGCCGGAACACAGCCTGACTGTCTGTCGTCGCTGCCCAGATGTCCAGAGGATTACGTCACATTGACCACACCCTGCTCCCCACTACTCCCCTGCTCCCCTAACTCAGACCCCCCCCCACATCCCTCCACCACCTTGAAATATCACAAAGTCCTGTTTCGCCCCAGACAATGAGCTCGGATGTATTACTAACTCTGAACTAGTATCTCTTATACACAAAAACACACACACACACATTGCTCTCATACTTATCTTGTTCCTCATGAATTCCTCTGTCTTTGCCTCATCTCTATTTGGGGCAGGGTCCGTGAGACTACACAGCCCATGATGCATTGGAATGTGTGCTGGTGCTGATTGGTGTCGGCCCGAGGAGACACTGCAGACCCGGAGGTCCCCAGAGATACCAGAGGAGGCCGAGTGCTGCTTCACTGAGAGAGTGCACTGCAAAGGTCAACTTATTCAATGGTTTTTTTGTTGCTTTATAGTGAGGAGATGTCATCAACAAAATCCCTTTACATTCATATACGAGAAGGATGTCTCAGGTCTAATAATGTCAATGCTTTTTCTTTGGCAAGATCTTTAGCTTCATATCAGTTTTAAGTTTCATGTCCTTCTGCACGGTACCTCAGTGTCTCCCATAACACTGATCCCAGTGCTGCTCTGTGTCTCCCAGATGGTTCACAGTGTCTCAGGTCACATAAGGCTGAATGAATGGAGCATTGACTGACACACATGGTATGAGTACATGAGCGATCCATTGGGCTGATGGTCTAGCAGTGTGATGGAATCTGTTTTCACTGTTCTGGAATCTGATGTCCGAATGTTCTAGAACAGAGAGCAGACCAATGGTGACCCTGTACCTCTATTCACTCCCTGACCTTAAGAAAACCTCACCTTTGACCCCTCACACTGGTGGGGTTAGATACTCACCTTCCCCTTTCGCCTTCTCTCTCTCTCCCCTTCTCTTTCTTTCTTTCTTTCTTTCTTTCTTTCTTCTCTCTCTCTCTCTCTCTCTCTCTCTCTCTCTCTCTCTCTCTCTCTCTCTCTCTCTCTCTCTCTCTCTCTCCCCTTCTCTTTCTTTGCTTCTCTCTCTTTCCTTCCCTCTTCCCCTCCTTTTCTCCCTTCTCCCATCTTCCCGTCTGCATTCTGACAGAGTGCAGTCATCTCTGAAGGATGAATCGCTGGCGCTGTTCAGGCCATAACTGAGGAAACGAGAGAGTGAAACTCCTCAGACAGAAGAGAAAAGTGGGGTTTATGTCAGTCCGCACAGAGAATGAGGAAGGGATGACACGGGCTGGCTACAAATACGAGGCAGAGAGGGTCAATTAGAAAGAGAGAGAAAGAGGGAGAGGGGGGGACAATAACACAGCTTCCCCCAAGGATTGTGGGATAGGGTCAGGGGTCGTCGCAGCTGAGAGAGATTCATATCCGAGCCCTGTTGCCCCTTCGACCTGTTGGCTGTTATGTCCCTTACTTCTCCCCCATCCCTCTCTCTGTGCGACTGCTCTGTTACGTCTCATCCAGCCAACGACCCCCAGGTTTATATTAGCACTGGAAGTGGAGCTCTTAAATGCGGGGACCATGTCTACCCAATCCCAGTCAGGCAGAACAGGGAATCAGGGGCAGGCTGCTAGCATACTGGGACATTTAATGGTAAGATTGATGGTATTTTGGTACTTTTGACTCATGCTTGTGGAGCTAGGCTTAAGTCGAAATCAGATTTAGTTCTGCTGGGGTTAGCTGATTGGTTAGGGATTCTGTGTAGTTTCTGTAAATGTCTCGTAGGTTATGAGTAGTAGACTAGCTTACTGATAGAACCAGGGTTTAAGATAGGCCGGCAGGCGTAGTATTATTTGTCAAAGAGTCAGGCTGCGGTAGACAACTAGAGTATAGCGCTCTTATTGGTAATTGACTCACCCTTGGCTACTGATGAATGCACTATCTCTTGTCATCGACTTTGGGAGTAGTGGGCTGGCAACGTAAATGAATATAGCCTGTATTACAGTAATGGGAGGCAAGCCGGGGCACAGTGGGGCTAGGTTGAGGCATGGGGGAGGGCAGGGGACCAGGCTATGGCATGGGGGGCCAGGCTGAGGAATGGGGACACTGCTGCCGGGTCGTATGCCTGGTATTAATATGAGCCTAATCATTCCACTGATTTGCAGAACTTCCTGCTATATATACACATGCCCGGATATTTTGCGAGACGCTGGGGGGGGGGTGCGAAACATATACTCCTCTCCCCATCCACGTGCGTATTTACAGAGGGAGTGGGGAGGGCAGGATTTTCAGGCTGGGATCATGTTGATCGTGTCCAGCCACTGTGTTCTTAATGCTAAGAACATCTAAAGCTTTTTCCAGTCATCGATGATGCCTGTCCCACCGACTAGGCCAATAATATCAGTCCGTCCTTGTGAATTGTTCTCACATGGACCTACACAGAGCAGGGTCATTGGAACGGACTACTGGGTTGTATGAGACCCAGAGGTGGCCAGATGGAGCCGTCCAACATGCAGGAAGAATGCTCGCCAGTGCAAATAGAACAGGGCAGTTGGCAAAGCACGTCCCTCTGTCAGTCTCGGAGAAAGAGAGAAAGAGGAAGAACATGAGAGAGAGAGAAAGAGGTTGGGAAGAGAGAGGGAGAAGTATTATTTACTCCCTCACTCCTTTTGTTTATTACCTCTGTTTATTATGCTTCAGGGTAAATGTGGATTTTATCATTCAATATGACCACAAGTCCTTGAGGAGGGTAACAGAGCTGTAGAGGGAGGTCAGGATAGGGGTGTGGGGGAGGTATCTGTTTCTACACACACAAACACACCCGTGTCCAGGCTAATCCCCATGTCGCCTCTCTCCTCCCAGCACCAACTCTGACCTTCTCTCTCATTAGAACGCAGGGCAGCCCAGGGGTCAGGGGTTAGAGATCAGGGCAGCTCCAGAGACTAGACAATGGCCAAACCACCACCTGGAGTAAATCAAGGTCTCTTTCTGGAAGATTAGCCGTGACAGCCGCCATTACAGGGGCCAAATAAACAACCCCTGGAGAACAGCAAGGGCTTGTGGGTAGCCAAGGGGACACACAACCCCTTCAGTGTCCGAAAGACGGCCCACAACTCACTCTGCCCCGGTTGGTCGTGCTGCATGTGTGAGTGATTAAAGGTGGACGCTGGGGTAGGGGTGAGATGGGGGAAACGAAGGGGAAAGGAGGGGGTGGGGGGTTGAGGTGAAGGGAAAGCTTTGCTTTTGGACTCAAATTTCATGGGTTAGGCTTCTTGTTTGTTAGTCCAGACCCTCTAGATGTGTTTATGTGCGAGGGGAGCGAGGGGAGCAAGGGGAGCGAGGGGAGCCTGAGGTGGAAAATACAAATATATTCCCCCCTTCCCCCCTGCATTTTCTGTGGATGGAAGATTTTTCTCAAATGATGGAGCGGTCGCAGTGTCCAACCATGTTGTGGATAATAAGACAGAGATATGTCTACAGAGACCGTCAGCTTAGCTGTCTCCATTGAAACGTCAGTGTGATCGTTTAAGACTGACCACTGGCCTCTGTGTATGATTTTGTTTATGTGCATTCTTTGTGTGTGTGTGTGTGTGTGTGTGTGTGTGTGTGTGTGTGTGTGTGTGTGTGTGTGTGTGTGTGTGTGTGTGTGTGTGTGTGTGTGTGTGTGTGTGTGTGTGTGTGTGTGTGTGTGTGTGTGTGTGTGTGTGTGTGTGTGTGTGTGTGTGTGTGTGTGTGTGTGTGTGTGTGTGCGCGCGCGCGCGCGTGCCTGTGAGTAAGTCTGTGTAGCTGAGGGCTTCATTGGATGGTCCATGAACATGTGTGCGTTTGTGTTTAGGTGGGGAGCGACTCAGTCAAGCGGTCAGGAAGTAAGTCCATCCACATCCCATTGAGGGGTTTTGATGGTTGGTTTTCGGTCGTCTTCCACATGCCAGTCTCCCCCTTCCTCAGCCATGCACCCTGTCATTACTGTGACAGTCAGGTCCTGTTTAACCCCAGTCACCCGTGGTAATAACCGTTTTAATAACCCACCTCCGCCTGTAATATTTCACTGCTGTTATGATGAGTATGTCACTCCACAATTCAACCACGGAAAAAAGGACTCACAGGCAGCCGCAGGCTAAAATCACTATGTGAACGTTGTTCAGAGACGATGTGTGC
Organism: Oncorhynchus gorbuscha; assembly: GCF_021184085.1. NCBI lineage: Eukaryota > Metazoa > Chordata > Actinopteri > Salmoniformes > Salmonidae > Oncorhynchus > Oncorhynchus gorbuscha. The sequence continues at coordinate 23,864,710 of NC_060180.1, forward strand.
TTATGTTGACCACAGTGGTGAAAAAAAGGGATTGAGATAAATTGAGTGTTTTCCTTGTGTGCTATATTGAAAGCTATTCCATGTGAGAAATTGCCAAGAAACTGAAGCTCTTATACAACGCTGTGTACTACTCCCATCACAGAACAGCGCAAACTGGCCCTAACCAGGATAGAAAGAGGAGTGGGAGGCCCCGGTGCACAACTGAGCAAGAGGAGAAGTACATTCGAGTGTCTATTTTGAGAAACAGACCAACAGACCCCTCACAAGTTCTCAACGGCAACTTCATTAAATAGTACCCACAAAACACCGGTCTCAACGTCAACAGTGAAGAGGCGACTCCGGGTTGCTGGCTTTCTAGGCAGAGTGGCAAATAAAAAGCCATATCTCAGACTGGACAATAAAAAGAAAAGATTAAGATTTGCGAAAGAACACAGACACTGGACAGAGGAACTCTGCCTAGAAGCCAGCATCCCGGGGTCGCCTCTTTCTCACATGGAATAGCCTTCATTTCTCTGAACATTAACAGACTGATGAGTTTCTGAAGAAAGTTCTTTTTTTTCTAGTCATTTTGAGCCTGTAATTGAACCCACAAATGCTGACGCTCCAGATACTCAACTAGTCTAAAGAAGGCCAGTTGTATTGCTTCTTCAATCAGAACAACAGTGTTCAGCTGTGCTAACATAATTGCAAAAGGCTTTTCTAATGATCAATTAGCCTTTTAAAATGATCAACTTGGATTAGCCAACACAACGTGCCATTGGAACACAGGAGTGATGTCACACCCTGACCATAGTTTGCTTTGTATGTTTCTATGTTTTGGTTGGTCAGGGTGTGAGCTGAGTGGGCATTCTATGTTACATGTCTAGTTTGTCTAGTTCTATGTTTGGCCTGATATGGTTCTCAATCAGAGGCAGGTGTTAGTCATTGTCTCTGATTGGGAACCATATTTATGTAGCCTATTTGGTGTTGGGTTTTGTGGGTGATTGTTCCTGTCTCTGTGTTTGCACCAGATAGGACTGTTTAGGTTTTCGCACATGTATTGTTTTGTTAGTTATTTCATGTCTAGTTCCTTTATTAAAGAACATGAATAACCACCACGCCGCATTTTGGTCCGCTTCTCCTTCACCACAGGAAAACCCTTACAAGTGATGGTCGCTGATAATGGGCCTCTGTACTATGTAGTTAGACCATCAAATGTACAACATTAACAATGTCTACGCTGTATTTCTGATCAATTTGATGTTATTTCAATAGCCAAAAAGTTGATTTTCTTACAAAAACATGGACATTTCTAAGTGACGCCAAGATTTTGAAAGGTAGCCTGTATACATATATATATATATATATATATATATATATATATATTAGCAAAGAATATATATGGGGGACTGGAAGTGATGCAGACACTTAATATTAAAGCTGATCTACCCCCTAACAAAAAAAAGTTAGAAAAAATATTCAGACCCTTTGCTATGAGACTCGAAATTGAGCTCAGGTGCATCCTGTTTCTATGGATCATCCTTGATGTTTCTACAACTTGATTGGAGTCCACCTGTGGTAAATTCAATTGATTGGACAGGATTTGGAAAGGGCACACATCTGTCTATATAAAGTACCCCAGTTGACAGTGCATGTCAGAGCAAAAACCAAGCCATGAGGTCGAAGGAATTGTCCGTAGAGCTCCGAGGCGGGATTGTTTTAGAGGCACAGATCTGGGGAAGGGTACCAAAAAATGTCTGCAGCATTGAAGATCCCCAAGAACACTGTGGCCTCCATCATTCTTAAATGGAAGAAGTTTGGAACCACCAAGACACTCCCTAGTGCTGGCCCGGCCAAACTGAGCAATCGGTACCAAGGGCCTTGGTTAGGGTGGTGACCAAGAAAAAGCTCTAGAGAAAAAGCTCTAGAGTTTCTCTGTGGAGATGTGAGAACCTTCCAGAAGGACAACCATCTCAACAGCCCTCCACCAATCAGGCCTTTATGGTAGTGGCCAGACGGAAGCCAATCCTCAGTAAAAGGCACATGACAGGCCACTTGGAGTTTGCCAAAAGACACATAAAGGACTCTCAGACCATGAGAAACAAGATTATCTGGTCTGATGAAACCAATGTTGAACTCTATGGCCTGAATGCCAAGCGTCTGGAGGAAACCTGGCACCATCCATACGGTAAAGCATGGTGGTGGCAGCGTCATGCTGCAGGGATGCTGCAGGGATGTACATCATCGACTGCATCCTTATGTAATACATGTATCACTAGCCACTTTAACTATGCCACTTTGTTTACTTTGTCTACACACTCATCTCATATGTATATACTGTACTCGATACCATCTACTGTATGCTGCTCTGTACCATCACTCATTCATATATCCTTATGTACATATTCCTTATCCCCTTACACTGTGTATAAGACAGTAGTTTTGGAATTGTTAGTTAGATTACTTGTTGGTTATCACTGCATTGTCGGAACTAGAAGCACAAGCATTTCGCTACACTCGCATTAACAGAACAGGGCTCCGGGCAGCCGAGCGGAAATGGAGGAAAACTCGCCTCCCTACGGACATGGCATCCTTTCACTCCCTCCTCTCTACATTTTCCTCTTCTGTCTCTGCTGCTAAAGCCACTTTCTACCACTCTAAATTCCAAGCATCTGCCTCTAACCCTAGGAAGCTCTTTGCCACCTTCTCCTCCCTCCTGAATCCTCCTCCCCCCCTCCTCCCTCTCTGCAGATGACTTCGTCAACCATTTTGAAAAGAAGGTCAACGACATCCGATCCTCGTTTGCTAAGTCAAACGACACCACTGGTTCTGCTCACACTGCCCTACCCTGTGCTCTGACCTCTTTCTCCCCTCTCTCTCCAGATGAAATCTCGCGTCTTGTGACGGCCGGCCGCCCAACAACCTGCCCGCTTGACCCTATCCCCTCCTCTCTTCTCCAGACCATTTCCGGAGACCTTCTCCCTTACCTCACCTCGCTCATCAACTCATCCCTGACCGCTGGCTACGTCCCTTCTGTCTTCAAGAGAGCGAGAGTTGCACCCCTTCTGAAAAAACCTACACTCGATCCCTCCGATGTCAACAACTACAGACCAGTATCCCTTCTTTCTTTTCTCTCCAAAACTCTTGAACGTGCCGTCCTTGGCCAGCTCTCCCGCTATCTCTCTCAGAATGACCTTCTTGATCCAAATCAGTCAGGTTTCAAGCCTAGTCATTCAACTGAGACTGCTCTTCTCTGTATCACGGAGGCGCTCCGCACTGCTAAAGCTAACTCTCTCTCCTCTGCTCTCATCCTTCTAGACCTATCGGCTGCCTTCGATACTGTGAACCATCAGATCCTCCTCTCCACCCTCTCCAAGTTGGGCATCTCCGGCGCGGCCCACGCTTGGATTGCGTCCTACCTGACAGGTCGCTCCTACCAGGTGGCGTGGCGAGAATCTGTCTCCTCACCACGCGCTCTCACCACTGGTGTCCCCCAGGGCTCTGTTCTAGGCCCTCTCCTATTCTCGCTATACACCAAGTCACTTGGCTCCATCATAACCTCACATGGTCTCTCCTATCATTGCTATGCAGACGACACACAATTAATCTTCTCCTTTCCCCCTTCTGATGACCAAGTGGCGAATCACATCTCTGCATGTCTGGCAGACATATCAGTGTGGATGACGGATCACCACCTCAAGCTGAACCTCGGCAAGACGGAGCTGCTCTTCCTCCCGGGGAAGGACTGCCCGTTCCATGATCTCGCCATCACGGTTGACAACTCCATTGTGTCCTCCTCCCAGAGCGCTAAAGAACCTTGGCGTGATCCTGGACAACACCCTGTCGTTCTCAACTAACATCAAGGCGGTGACCCGTTCCTGTAGGTTCATGCTCTACAACATCCGCAGAGTACGACCCTGCCTCACACAGGAAGCGGCCCAGGTCCTAATCCAGGCACTTGTCATCTCCCGCCTGGATTACTGCAACTCGCTGTTGGCTGGGCTCCCTGCCTGTGCCATTAACCCCTTACAACTCATCCAGAACTCTGCAGCCCGTCTGGTGTTCAACCTTCCCAAGTTCTCTCACGTCACCCCGCTCCTCCGCTCTCTCCACTGGCTTCCAGTTGAAGCTCGCATCCGCTACAAGACCATGGTGCTTGCCTACGGAGCTGTGAGGGGAACGGCACCTCAGTACCTCCAGGCTCTGATCAGGCCCTACACCCAAACAAGGGCACTGCGCTCATCCACCTCTGGCCTGCTCGCCTCGCCACCACTGAGGAAGTACAGTTCCCGCTCAGCCCAGTCAAAACTGTTCGCTGCTCTGGCCCCCCAATGGTGGAACAAACTCCCTCACGACGCCAGGACAGCGGAGTCAATCACCACCTTCCGGAGACACCTGAAACCCCACCTCTTTAAGGAATACCTAGGATAGGATAAAGTAATCCTTCTCACCCCCCCCTTAAAAGATTTAGATGCACTATTGTAAAGTGGCTGTTCCACTGGATGTCATAAGGTGAATGCACCAATTTGTAAGTCGCTCTGGATAAGAGCGTCTGCTAAATGACTTAAATGTAAATGTAAACATCTGCTAACCATGTGTATGTGACAAATAACATTTGATTTGATTTGATTTGATGTTTTTCAGCGGCAGGGACTGGGAGTCTAGTCAGGAATGAGGGAAAATGAGCAGAGCAAATATAGAGAGATCCTTGATGAAACCTGCTCTAGAGTACTCAGCACCTCATGCAGGTGCGAACGTTCACCTTCCAACAGAACAATGACCCTAAGTACACAGCCAGTACAAGGAGTGGCTTTGGGACAAGTCTCTGAATATCCTTTGGCCCAGCCAGAGCCCAGACTTGAACCCGATCTAACATCTCTGGAGAGACCTGAAAATAACTGTGCAGCAACGCTCCCCATCCAACCTGACAGAGCTTGAGAGGATCTGCAGAGAAGAATGGGAGAAACTCCCCAAATACAGGTGTGCCAAGCTTGTAGCGTCATATCCAAGAAGTCTCGATGCTGTAATCGCTACCAAATGTTTCTCAAGAAAGTACAGAGTAAAGGGTCTGAATACTTATGTAAATGTTATATTTCAGTTTTTAGCAAAAATGTCTGAATTCTTGTTTTTGCTTTGTCATTATGGGGTATTATGTGTAGATTGATGAGGTGGGAAAAAAACAATTTAACAGAAGAAAGCTGTAACGTTACAAAATGTGAAAAAGTCAAGCGGTCTGAATACTTTCCGAAGGCACTGTATAGTGTATCTCTAGCTTAAACAGATTTTACGAGGATTTTTATTGATATGCTAATTAGATTTCTGCGGAGGAGTGGACGTCAACTTTAGGGGGTTAATGTTTGTGTCTGTAATCCATTACCCAGCAGCACACACACACAATGAAGCATATACGCACACACACACACACACACACACACACACACACACACACACACACACACACACACACACACACACACACACACACACACACACACACACACACACACACACACACACACACACACACACACACACACACACACACACAACCCCCACAGTACACACACACATCCACACTGTTTTCATGAGGATGAGACAAAAACACATTTAAATATCTCATTGCTCAGCACACACACACACACAAGGAGGCACGCATGTACACACAAACATGCACACACACTCCCCCCCCCCTACACACACACATCCACACCACTGTTTTCATGAGACGGAGACAAGCCCATGGCCCTCCGCACCTCTACCAGACAGAGTGAGAGCCTCTGGGGGAGTGGAACCAGGAAACCCTACTCTCAGGCAGTCAGCGCCGCCCGGTGAGAGAAGGAAGCCGATCTGGGAATCCACTAATGTGGCGCTTATACAGGTCTGCTACATCAGAGAGACAACCTTGGGCAGGTCTCAGCTCGTTAAAGAGCCAAGAGACAGAGACCTGCAGAGAGAAGCCGCTGGAGAGAACACTACCGTGCCAGGGATGGGCCAGGCAGGCCCTTTCATTCCCTGCCAGAGCCAGATTACTTCCAAATGGACCCATAGAGCCTGGTCTAGCTGGAGAGAGAGAGAGAGAGAGAGAGAGAGAGAGAGAGAGAGAGAGAGAGAGAGAGAGAGAGAGAGAGAGAGAGAGAGAGAGAGAGAGAGAGAGAGAGAGAGAGAGAGAGAGAGAGAGAGATAAACTGTGGGATGGAAAGAGAGTTGGGGGTGGAAAGAGAGAGAGAGAGAAAGGGGGGTGGGGGTGCCGGCCCTATGGTTCACAGAGAGTAGAAAGCTGCCATCAAAATGTAGACAGTAGAGAACAAGTGGAACCCCTTTTGCCCACTGACGAGTTGGATACTGAGCAGCAGGTAATGCAAGATCATACAATTCTTATGACAACTAGTTTGTTGTAATCTGTAACTTATTTGTCCCCTCCCACATAAAAAATACTACCGTTTACTATAGAATACTACAGTACTTACTATAGAATTCTGTAGTAAACTGAAGTATACTGTACAATGCTATACTGCACAATGTAGTAGTACTTAATAAATAATTGTCTAGTATACTGTAGAATACTATAGTAAAAATTACAGTATTATCCACAAACAAAACACTGCAGTAAATACTATAGAAATGTCTGTAAAAACACTACATTCCATAAAAACACTACATTTTTATTACTATAGTAAATACTACAGTATTTAATCAGCATAAAACCCTGCCCATTCCCCTCCTCCATATCCCAATTCGTGACACCCGTAAGTGAGAAACCGACATGCCAAGAATAGACCACATATTGTGTTCTCTACAGGTTATAGAAAAGAGCAGAAGCTCTGAGCTCTCTGTTCAGAGCCCAAGCCTACCTACAGGTTATAGAAAAGAGCAGAAGCTCTCAGCTCTCTGTTCCGGACCCAAGCCTACCTACAGGTTATAGAAAAGAGCAGAAGCTCTGAGCTCTCTGTTCAGAACCCAAGCCTACCTACAGGTTATAGAAAAGAGCAGAAGCTCTGAGCTCTCTGTTCAGAACCCAAGCCTACCTACAGGTTATAGAAAATAGCAGAAGCTCTCAGCTCTCTGTTCAGAACCCAAGCCTACCTACAGGTTATAGAAAAGAGCAGAAGCTCTCAGCTCTCTGTTCAGAACCCAAGCCTACCTACAGGTTATAGAAAAGAGCAGAAGCTCTGAGCTCTCTGTTCGGAACCCAAGCCTACCTACAGGTTATAGAAAAGAGCAGAAGCTCTCAGCTCTCTGTTCAGAACCCAAGCCTACCTACAGGTTATAGAAAAGAGCAGAAGCTCTCAGCTCTCTGTTCAGAACCCAAGCCTACCTACAGGTTATAGAAAAGAGCAGAAGCTCTCAGCTCTCTGTTCCAGACCCAAGCCTACCTACAGGTTATAGAAAAGAGCAGAAGCTCTGAGCTCTCTGTTCAGAACCCAAGCCTACCTACAGGTTATAGAAAAGAGCAGAAGCTCTGAGCTCTCTGTTCAGAACCCAAGCCTACCTACAGGTTATAGAAAAGAGCAGAAACTCTCAGCTCTCTGTTCAGAACCCAAGCCTACCTAAAGGTTATAGAAAAGAGCAGAAGCTCTCAGCTCTCTGTTAAGAACCCAAGCTTACCTACAGGTTATAGAAAAGAGCAGAAGCTCTGAGCTCTCTGTTCGGAACCCAAGCCTACCTACAGGTTATAGAAAAGAGCAGAAGCTCTCAGCTCTCTGTTCAGAACCCTAGCCTACCTACAGGTTATAGAAAAGAGCAGAAGCTCTCAGCTCTCTGTTCAGAACCCAAGCCTACCTACAGGTTATAGAAAAGAGCAGAAGCTCTGAGCTCTCTGTTCGGAACCCAAGCCTACCTACAGGTTATAGAAAAGAGCAGAAGCTCGGACCTCTCTGTTCAGAACCCAAGCCCACCTACAGGTTATAGAAAAGAGCAGAAGCTCTGAGCTCTCTGTTCAGAACCCAAGCCTACCTACAGGTTATAGAAAAGTGCAGAAGCTCTGAGCTCTCTGTTCAGAACCCAAGCCTACCTACAGGTTATAGAAAAGAGCAGAAGCTCTCAGCTCTCTGTTCAGAACTCAAGCCTACCTACAGGTTATAGAGCAGTTACTCTTTTAGTATTTCTCCAGTAGGTTTTCTCAAGGAAGTTTTTGGGGGTTAGCTGCGTTGCTCAAGGGCAGTACGGCAGATATTTCTACTTTGCTGACTCAGGGATTCAAACCAGCAGCCTTTCTGTTACTAGCCCAAAGCTCTTAACCACTAGGCTACCTGCTGTGGTGAAGAGTAAAGCTTTTATTTGTGAGGATAATACTGTATTTACTGTAGTATTCTACAGTATGCTACAACATTTTATATTAAATACTACACTTGATCGAGGGATACTACAATATGTAGTATAGTATTCTACAGTATTCTATGTTTTACTATAGAATTCTATAGCAAGTAGTGTAATATTCTATAGTAAACTGTAGTATTGTGTCATATGGGGAGGATCCACAGTGCATTGTGTATGTTCCCCCACACCCAGTACCCAGACCACAGCCTCAAATCTAGGCAGGGTGAGGATCATCTCAGAATGCTGTGTCATCCATCACATCAGCCATGGAGAGCTGCAGGCTCGGCAGGCCAGTTCAGCCATATGGTTCACTGCCCAGAGCTGGCTAGCCTTCCTACTCCACACACAGCAACACCACTGACTACACCTCTTCTACCACCACTCCGTTAGACCTATCAACAGACTCAAAGAGCACTTCCTCTCCAAGAGTGGATACGAAATCATAACCACAAGCACATGTAACGTGTGGTTCAATGTGGTAGCTTTGGACTGTTTCAGAAGTGTGTGTTAGTTAGCAATCCGGGGCATGCAGATACTCTGAGCAAGTAAAACATGATGTATTTTAGTAAGGAGTGTTTGCACCTATCCAGGATGAGACATGCACATGCACACCCAAAACAAACACCCAAAAACACATACACACATGCATGCTCTCACGCACACGTACACACACACACACACACTCACACAAAGAGAGGGAGAGAGATCCCACACAGATCCTCTCTCAGAGTCAGTCAGAATTATCTTGGTCTGGACTGCTATCCCACACAAAATACTATATTATAAACGGGGTGGTTCGAGCCCTGAATGCTGATTGGCTGACCGCCGTGGTATACATTATCAGACCGTATACGACAGGTATGACAAAACATGTATTTTTTACTGCTCTAATTAAGTTGGTAACCAGTTTATAATCGCAATAAGGCACCTCAGGGGTTTGTGGTATATGGCCAATACACCACGGCTAAGGGCTGTAATCCAGGCACTCTGTGTTGCGTCGTGCTTAAGAACATCCCTTAGCCATGGTACCACATCCATATACCACATCCTCTCCGGCCTTATTTCTTAAGTATACTATGGTATAAATACTATAGTATTCACTGTAGAGTTTTTGCAAACTTTACTGTAGTATTCACTGTAGTATTCATGGTATTATACTGTGATACTTACAGTTAACTATAGTATAAATAGGGGAAAATAATAAAGAAGAGAAAATACAGTATATATTTTTAAATATATACACTAAAGTTCAAAAGTTTGGGGTCACTTAGAAATGTCCTTGTTTTTGAAAGAAAAGCACATTTTTGTCCATTAAAATAACATAAAATTGATCAGCAATACAGTGTAGACATATAAAATGTTGTAAAAGACTATTATAGCTGGAAACGGCTGATTTTTAATGGAATATCTACACAGGCGTACAGAGGCCCATTATCAGCAACCATCACTCCTGTGTTCCAATGGCACATTGTGTTAGTTAATCTAAGTTAATCATTTTAAAAGGCTAATTGATTATTAGAAAATCCTTCCTCAATTATGTTAGCACAGCTGAAAACTGTTGTTCTGATTAAAGAAGCAATAAAACTGTCCTTTAGACTAGTTGAGTATCTGGAGCATCCGCATTTGTGGGTTCAATTACAGGCTCAAAATGGCCAGAAACAAATAACTTTCTTCAGAAACACATCAGTCCATTCTTGTTCTGAGAAATGAAGGCTATTCCATGCGAGCAATTGCCAAGAAACTGAAGGTCTCGTACAACGCTGGGTACTACTCCCTTCACACAACAGAACAGTGCAAACTGGCCCTAACCAGAATAGAAAGTGGAGTGGGAGGCCCGGTGCACGACTGAGCAAGAGAACAAGTACATTAGAGTATCTAGTTTGAGAACAGACGCCTCACAAGTCCTCAACTGGCAGCTTCATTAAATAGTACCCGTAAAACACCAGTCTCAACATCAACAGTGAAGAGGCGACTCCGGGATGATGGCCTTCTAGGCAGAGTTCCTCTGTCCTGTGTCTGTGTTCTTTTGCCCATCTGAAATCTTTTCTTTTCTTTTATCTTCAATCAAAGAGGCAAAACGTCAGGACAGAGACAAAGTGGAGTCCCTGGGTCTGAACCGTTCCCTGCGCAGCTGGGTCCTGGACTTCCTGACGGACCATCACCAGGTGGTGAAGGTAGGCAACAACAACTCCGCCACGCTGATGCTCAACACAGGGGACCCACAGGGGTGCGTTCTCAGCCCCCTCTTGTACTCCCTGTTCATCCATGACTGCTTGACCACACACATCTCCAACTGAATCATTAAGTTTGCTGACGACACAACAGTTGTATCTCTTTCTACCAACAACAACGAGACAGCCTACAGGGGGGGGGGGTGAGTGCCTTAGTGGAGTGGTGCCAAGAAAATAACCTCTCTCTCAACATCAATAAAATGAAGGAGCTGATCGTGGACTACAGGAGACAGCAGAGAGAGCATGCCTCCATCCACATCGACATGGCCACAGTGGAGATGGTCAAAAAGCTTCATGTTCCTCAGTGTGCACATCACTGATGACCTGAAATAGTCCCTTGACACAGACAGTGTGATGAAGAAGGAGCAACAATGCCTCTTCAACCTCAGGAGGCTGAAGAAATGTGTCTTGGTCCAGCCACCCAAGCCATGACCTTTCACCCCACTACCATCTAGAAGGTGGAGACAGTACAGGTGCATCAAAGCTGGGACCGAGAGACTGAGAAACAGCTTCTATCTCTAGGCCATCAGACTGTTAAACAGTCACTACTAGACGGCCTCTGCCCAGTACCCTGCCCTCTGCCCAGTACCCTTCCCTCTGCCCAGTACCCTGCCCTCTGCCCAGTACCCTGCCCTCTGCCCAGCACCCTACTAATAATGTTTACATTTATATGTTTGCTGTACTTCATTTTTTATTATTGTGCTTGTTGACATTTACTGCATGAATTGATAGGAAGTGGAGCAAGCATTTAACTGCAACCTCCATAACACCTGCTAAACAATTTGATTTGATTTATTGTATTCTACAGTATACTACAGTTCACCTTAGAATTCCATAGTAAGTACTGTAGTCTTTTTTAATGTGTGATGAGTCAGTCACCTTAGTTTTTTAGGCCTCTTGAATAGTGTAGCTCCCTTCAGTAACCACGAGCACAACCGTTCCTTGATTTTAACTGGCGGCTTTATTCTGTAGTTTTAGTCAGAATTATCACCTTCCGTGAGAACTATAAAGTAAATGAAAAATACAGTTAAGCACACTCTTACAACCTCCTTATCTTACGAGTGACTTATTAGCTTGGCATAACTCTGAAGTGGTTATATACATAACAGTTTAACCGGTGTTATAACGGGTTCTGATTAAACACATGAATAAAGGAACAAATACCTCATTGGCTGCTTATTACAGAAGGGAGGAAATCAAACTTCACACTTATTATTGCTGGCATGAATTCACACTTCATCCTAACATACACTCTTCAACCTTTATGAACTACACCCGATGACATGAAAACTTAGCTAACGCAGCGCAGGATTGCCTTCCCTCCAAAAGTGTGTTGCTACAATAAGGATCCCCGATACAACAGTATTAGCTACGTAGTTCCGCTTGTATTATCATTTCCCCCGCACAGCGGACACATAAACAATTCAAACAAAAGACAACGACATAACCTGTAAGTCTAACTGTCAGTTACAAATAGTGTGGAGTAGCTATGGGAAGCTTTAGTCAGAGAATCTAGCTTTGCTAGAGATAAAACGTAGAAAAAGAGCTAAATCAATTAGCCCTTGTATGTGATTTATGTGTGAGGTGAGTGAGTGGCCTGCCTCACCATCTCTCTCTCACACACACACAAACATTCACACGTGGTGAGAATAGGCAACAACACATCCACCACGCTGACCCTCAACATGGGGGCCCCAAGGGGTGTGTGCTTAGTCCCCTCCTGTACTCCCTGTTCACCCATGACTGCATGGCAGTGCATGACTCTACCACCATCATTTGGTGACAACACAACGGTGGTAGGCCTGATCACCGACAACGAGGAGACAGCCTATAGGGAGGAGGTCAGTGACCTGGCAGTGGGGTGCCAGGACAACAACCTCTCCCTCAACGTCAGGAAGACAAAGAAGCTGATGGAATACAGACAACAGAGGGCCGAGCACGCCCCCATCCACATCGACGGGGCTGTAGTGGAGCGGGTCTAGAGCTCACTGTTCCTCGGTGTCCACATCACTAATTAGTTTCATGGTCCACACACACCAACGCCTCTTCCCTCTCAGTAGACTGAAAAGATTCTCAGATCCTCAAAAAGTTCTACAGCTGCACCATTGAGAGCATCTTGACTGGCTGCATCACCTGGTATGGCAACTACCTTGCATCCGAGGACAAGATGCTACTGAGGGCAATGCGTGCGGCTCAGTACATCACTGGGGCCGAGCTCCCTGCCATCCAGGACTATACCAGGCGGTGTCAGAGGAAGATCATACTGTTGCTGCTACTGTTTATTATCTATCCTGTTGCCTAGTCACTTTATCCCGACCTACAGAGCCTTCAGAAAGTACATCCCTTGAATTTTTCCACAGGTTGTTGTGTTACAGCCTGAATTTAAAATGGATTCAATTGAGATTTTGTGTCACTGTCCTACACATAATACCCCACAATGTAAAAGAGGAATTATGTTGTTTTTTATTTATTTTTTTATTAAAATGTGAAACTGAAATGTCTTGAGTCAATAAGTATTCTACCCATTTGTTATGGCAAACAGCAGTTGAGCAGTGAATTTCAAACACAGATTCAACCAGAAAGACCAGGGAGGTTTTCCAATGCCTCACAAAGAAGGGCACCTATTGGTAGATGGGTATAAATAAAATAAAAAGCAGACATTAAATATCCTTTTGAGCATGGTGAAATTATTCATTACATTTTGAATGGTGTATCAATACACCCAGTCACTACAAAACATACAGGTGTCCTTCCTAATTCAGTTGCCAGAGAGGAAGGAAAGCACTCAGGTATTTCACAATGAAGCTAATGGAGACTTTAAAACAGTTACAGAGTTTATTGGCTGTGATAGGAGAGAACTGAGGATGGATAAACAACATTGTAGTTACTCCACAATATGAACCTAATTGACAGAGTGAAAAGAAGGAAGCCTGTACAGAATTAAACATATTCCAAAACATGTATTCTGTATGCAACAAGGCACTAAAGTCCAATACAACACATTATTGAGTACCACTCTCCATATTTTCAAGCATAGTGGTGGCTGCATCATGTTATGGGTATGCTTGTAATCGTTAAGGACTGGGGATAACAAATAAATGGAATGGAGCTAAGCACAGGCAAAATGCTAGAGGGAAACCTGGTTTACACCAATCTACTTTCCACCAGACACTGGGAGATGAATTCATATTCCAGCAGGACAATAACCTAAAACACAAGTCCAAATCTACACTGGAGCTGTTTACCAAGAAGACAGTGAATGTTCTTGAGTAGCTGAGTTACAGTTCAAATCTATTTAATCCATTATGAATTCAGGCTGTAACACAACAAAATGTGGATTATGTCAAGGGTTTATGAATACCTCCTGAAGGCACAGTATTTGTACATATCTACTTAAATGACCTCGTACCCCTGCACATCGACTCGGTACTAGTAGCCCATATATAGCTAAGTTATCCTTACTCATTGTCCATGTATTCCTCCTGTTATTATTTGTCTATTGTTACTATTTATTTCTCTCTACATTGTTGTGAAGGGCCTGTAAGTTAAGCATTTCACACATGCAAAGACACACACACAGAGATACACACGTACAAACACACACACACACACACACACACACACACACACACACACACACACACACACACACACACACACACACACACACACACACACACACACACACACACACACACACACACACACACACACACACACACACACAAATTGCCTGGGCCAATTTAACCTTGGCCAGTGGTGTAAGAGCACAAGAGGGTTGAACTTTTTACTGGAATGGTCAGTCATTCTTTTGTCTTATTCAGTTCGGTCAGATCATTTTAAAAATTTGTTTCATAAATCTACTTGTCCCTCTCCCTACCTCCCTCCCCTCCCCTTCCCTCTCCCCTCCTCCCTCCCCTGCAGCCTGGTCTGTGTAGTGTTTTACAGTGCCAGTCACTCTGCATGTGCTCTAGATTAGACTCTTTGTTCTTTGTGGTCCTTCGTATAAGATAGGCTCGTTAATCACACACTTTTACAGCACTCTGCTCCTCCACTCTTTCCACTCCTCTATTCCTCTTCTCTTGCTCACCTCCTGCCATCCCTGGCCCGGATGTAAATTCTCACTCCTACAAAACCGCAGTACTGTTATTCAGAAGCATATGGAGACACCTCAGTGGGGTCCAGCCATAGGCCCTATAGCTGTCTACCCTTTCTGGAGGTGTTTCATTTTTCATGTCACCGGTGAAGATAGTTTGTGTTACATTCATCATAAATGGAGCAGAGGTGCACCAACACTCTCTTACACTGTAAATTAGAACAGTATGCCGGGAGTTGAGTTTCTGTGCGGGAGGCCCCAGCAGAACGGTTTCTCTCGCTTTCTCGCTCTCTTTCTCTCCCTCTTTCGCTCTCGCTCTCTCATACACACACAATCAAATCCACTCACATTCTCTTACACTCTAAGCCCCCTTCCTAAAATATCTCTCACACGCTAGGGCTCCACTCTCACTGTTCTGAGCCCCCCACCTCCCCACCCCGCCATGTCCCTTCACCCCATTGGTGAATTAGCATTTTCCACAGCTCACTTTTGTCTTAGCTGAGCTGCCCCCTCTCTCCCCGCTGGTATGTGGCCATCATTAATCTGCAGCTAGCTCTACAGACCTGGCCTCTCCCCCCCAGACCCCTCCCCTCCCCCCACCCAGCCAGCTCAGCTCAGCTCAAGGGGCCGCTGGGAAAGGGGCCCTTCACAACTCATATGTAGTCCTCTCCAATCCCCTCCTCCTCTCCTCCTCGCTAGCTTGCAGTCACACATACTAATGGAATGCTCTCATTAGCATCTCACGCCCAGTCATGTTCTGCCGTGCAATATCGGGTCAGGCAGGGGAACGGACGGCTCTTTTGTTGATTGCTTTTAGAGATGCAAAATATGATACCATTTAAGATTCCAAGCCCCTCTCCCCTGAATTATAAAAAGCGTCCCATCATCACCACCCACTTTGAAAATAGTCTGATGCTGATCCAGTGTGGAGTAACAACCTGTGCCAAGTCTGTGCCAATACAGTGCCAGTCTGTGCCCCCTTCCTGCCCACTCAGTCACCATGGGGCCATACTTGCGAACATTCAAAAAAGTATCAATTTAACCTGGGCCGCCCTCTCAAAGTGCACATCAGCCAATTTCAATCAACATGTAATGGATGACAACAAAAAAACTGTAGCTGCAATCCGTTACGTTGCCAGCAAAAATATTGTAATCAGATTACAGATACTTTTGAAAAAGTAGATGATTACTTCTAGGATTACTTTTAACTTTTATATTCAGACAAGATGTTTGCGAAAAGATCTTTGACACCTTTCTGTTTTCTCAATGACATTCCAATCAGCCTGGAAAAAAGGAGCACGTTTAAGTTTATTCCGCCTGAGCGAGTCTGACCACAAGTCAGAGACCACTATGATGACACACCAAATGCATTTGATGGATGACGGGAAAAGATGAGGAATAGGCTTTTTTAGGCTACAGTCCAAGCTATGTCTTCCAATGGTGCGACTGCTGTCGGCATCCTAAGATGATCCAACTTCAATAAACGCTTGGAGGTAAAGGATGTCTACATAGCACATTGATGTGAATCGCACTGCTGCTCTCATTTAGCTATTTGCACCTAACTGATTGTGGTTGTTGTGGATGGCTGTTCACAAGTGTTTATGTGCATTTGAACCCAATAATGGTTGAATTGAAGAAGGTTAAGCTGCCTATCAAATCATTCTTTTTGTGATCAGTGAAGAATGCACTCTTGCAACAGCTGCATTCAATTTCTCAGTGGTATTGAGAGAAGGAAAAAGGTTCATTTAAAGAAGACCACGAGTGGGGCTTTTATTGCTCAATCTAATTTGATTAACAAACACTGTATTTCCTAAAAATAAGAAAAATACTTTTGATATCATGGATGGTCAGTCCTTGAATCCTTAGCTCTGTGTACTAACTGAGAGTGGTTACATTTCTCCAGGTCCCATCCCTCAGATTTTTTTACCAAAAGAGAGGCCGCTTTGTTATTGTCTTCGCCCTGTAAACAGCTGCAAATGATCGAGATATCAAAGTGTCACCAACAAAAACGTTAACAATCGAACTATAGCAAATGCAGCATATGGCATCATTTTTTTCAGATGCAAATAATGTGTTCCGTAGTGCTCAAAGCATGCCATTCCATGAGAGCAGAATTTATTTTTCAACTCGAAGCAGTGAGCCGAATCAGTCCTCCATGACAACCTGATCCTAAACCATAGAGTACGCTAATAAGTTCTTCGTTTTTTGTGTTATGCTCAGGTAAAATCATTTAGATGAACTATACTTCCATAATTCCAAGTCCTATTCTTGAAGATCAAGGGGTATTAAATGATTTTGAATGACTGGAAATATGACAGACTTTGGTTGTTTAACGTAAACCAAATCGGATTATTATCTTTAGTAGAAATCAACGAGTTAGAAGAAGCCTACGCAACCAACACTTAAACTAAAATGCAACTGTCCTTTATGACCAGTTAATTCAACTCTAACATTGATTTATTCTGCAATAGATGTTGTTCAATTGGTAACATACATTTTCGTCTTCTTCTTATGCCTCTTAAGGGGAAAGTAATCTAAAAGTAACGGAATGTTGTCAGATTATGCTACTGAGTTTAGGTAATCGAAAAGTTACATTACTGATTACAATTTTGGACAGGTAACTAGTAACTGTAATGGATTACATTGCTAAAGTAACCTACCCAACCCTGTCCATGATGCATCCTTGACTAGGCTACTAGCTACTAGCGTTAGACAAAATTCAAAAGGCACGTTTTTTCACATACATGACAAAATCCCACGTTTTAGTCTAGCCTTTTCACACACATGCATGTGCTTTCTCAGCAATAACGTTGCAGTAGGATTATACAACAAGTAGGATTATAGTCATACATCATTAAAAAAAAGTTGAAGACGCTCGTGGTCTTGTCAAATAGCTGTAATTTACCCCTTAATGCTGTCACTAATTGGTGGCGTGATCCATTAATGCGTTAAGCTGATAGTTTGAATCCCCCTCGA
Source organism: Oncorhynchus gorbuscha (assembly GCF_021184085.1). Taxonomy (NCBI): domain Eukaryota; kingdom Metazoa; phylum Chordata; class Actinopteri; order Salmoniformes; family Salmonidae; genus Oncorhynchus; species Oncorhynchus gorbuscha. The sequence goes on from NC_060180.1 coordinate 23,882,308, forward strand.
GGCAAGGCTATAATTTGAGGAAAAAACACTCCTCTGTTGGTCCTAGAGTCAAATAATCCATATGTGACAAAATAGATGATTTTCACAATGCATATAAAATGCTGTAGGCCTATATTTAGTTGTACACATCCATGTTGTGTAGCCTATGCAATATGACTATTAAAAGGATTGACCCCTTTTTTCAATTTCTGCCTAAAATGACGTACCCAAATCTAACTGCCTGTAGTTCAGGACCTGAAGCAAGGATATGCATTTCCTTCATCAGTGTGTATTTCTGCAGGGCTAAAGAAAGACATGGCTCCTTATTAAATGTATTCTTAATCTACAATTTCATGCTGTTGGCTGCACTTCCCTTCTCAACACATGAACACAATAAATGTAATTCTCCATTTCAAAAGGGGGGATTCGAACCCTTGCCACAATCGGAGACAATTATGAGAAGCTAGTTAAATGCATGTGATGTAGTTGCTTTGATTATCAGAGAGTGCCATTGGACTTCGGTTAAGTACGCTTTCATGAACAAATGTTGGATCACGTCCAACTACGTCAACAATTTGAATTGGCTGAGACGGAATATGTTAGTGGATGTAATTACGGCTAGCTGTGCAGGTTAGCATAGGGCTGAATGTGTCAGGTTATCTAATAGGAACAGCTAAGATGTAGCATTTTATCACATGTAACTGTGTCAATGATTTTAATTGTTTGATGTTCATTTTGAGACGTATGTCCAGTTTAAACTTAAACTTTTTCGAATATTCGCAAGTATGGACCCAAGACTAGCCAAATCCAGTCAAAACCCAGCTAGCACATAACGTTCTGAGAACCATATGTTTTTTAGAGCTTGGTGATATCATGGTTGTCCTATGGTTATTTTGCATACATCCTTCCCACAATGTTCCTGGAATGGTGCAGGATACCCAGCTAACACATAATGTACTGAGAACCATATGTTTCTTAGTTGGGAATTCCAGTACTTCAGCATAAAGTTTCCTGCAGTTGTCCTCGTGGTTCTATGTAAAGTAATGTTCTCAAATTGTTCCCGAAATTGTTTAGAAACAACATTCTTCTGTGGGAATTTCTGTAGTTCAGCTTTACGTTTTCAGATCATTTCTTATTATTCTCACTGTAAATCTGAGACACTCCATTTAGTATATGTTTCATTTTGTATACTATGTATTAATTTGTGGATGTATTATATGTTGCGAATTTACAAAACATATAATATGTTGGAATTTTTTAATTGAACCTTTATTTAATTAGGCAAGTCAGTTCGGAACAAATTTAATATTTACAATGACGGCCTACACCGGCCAAATTTCGGACGACGCTGGACCAATTGTGTACCAGGGTGTCTGTAGTGACCCCTCCAGCACTGCGATGCAGTGCCTTAGACCGCTGCACCACTCAGGATAATTTACTGTGTGGTAAAGTACTTAAGTAAAAATACTTTAATGTACTACTTAAGTATTTTGGGGGGATATCTGTACTTTACTTTACTATTCATATTTTGGACTACTTTTACTTTTACTTCACTACATCCCGACAAAAAATTATGTACTTTTTACTCCATACATTTTCCCTGACACCCAAAAATACTCATTACATTTGTGCTTAGCGGGACAGAAATTCACAGACTTATCAAGAGAACATCCCCGGTCATCCCTACTGCCTCTGATCTGGCAGATTCACTAAACACAAATACTTTGCTTGAAAATTGTGTCTGAGTGTTGGAGTGTGACCCTTGCTATCCTTAAATTTTTAAAAACAAGAAAATTGTGCCGTCTGGTTTGCTTAATATAAGGAATTTTAAATGATTTGTACTTGTACTTTTACTTTTGATACTTGAGTATATTTAAAACCAAAAACTTTTCGATATTTACTTGAAGTATCTTTTCTTTTACTCAAGTATGAACATGAGTACATTTTCCACCATTGAGTGCAAAACGTATGATACGTTACAAATTCTAGTTAGGTTGCTAGGTGGCTAACATTAGTGAGTCTAGGGTTTAGGGTTAAGGTAAGCAAATTGGATTAAGGGACATGTTATTTAAGTAGTTGAAAAGCTGCTCGTGATGAGATTCAAACTTGAAACCTTTGGGTTGCTAGACTTCGTGTTATATGCCCACATTTTTACATTTAGCAGACACTCTTATCCAGAGCAATTAGGGTTTTGTGCCTTGCTCAATCTGGCACATTGACAGATTTCTTTCTCAGTTATTGGTCCAACCGCTTAACCGCTAGGCTACCTACCACTCTACTTTCATTTCTGCCTGATGTAAACATCTGTCTTATGTAACCATACCAAAGGTAACATATCATACTAATTTAAGTGTCCCGGATTTACATTTGCTATGTTACGTCTAGTCTATGAGACCAGGCTGTTCCTCATGTTTCTATTTGTATTCATGTTATCAGAACATTTAGAAAAAGTTCTATAAAAAAACACAAGAAAATATTAGTAACATTTCTAGAACATTCTGAGAATGTCATGTAAAAACATATACACTTCGTTCTCAGCAGCAACAAAACTCTCTCAATCCTCTATCTTGTTAAGTGTGTTTAGGTGTGTTGGCCGCGCCCACTAATTGGCCACACCTGATCAAATCAAATCAAAGTTTATTTGTCACGTGCGCCGAATACAACAGGTGTAGACCTTACAATGAAATGCTTACTTACAGGCTCTAACCAATAGTTCAAAAAAGGTATTAGGTGAACAACAGGTAAGTAAGGAGATAAAAACAACAGTAAAAAGACAAAACAGTAGCGAGGCTATAAAAGTAGCGAGGCTATAAAAGTAGCGAGGCTATAAAAGTAGCGAGGCTACATACAGACACCAGTTAGTCAGGCTGATTGAGGTAGTATATACATGTAGATATGGTTAAAGTGACTATGCATATATGATGAACAGAGAGTAGCAGTAGCGTCAAAGAGGGGTTGGCAGGTGGTGGGTGGTAGGACACAATGCAGATGGCCCGGGTATCTGGCCCAATTGAGGTAGTATGTACATGAATGTATAGTTAAAGTGACTATGCATATATGATAAACAGAGAGTAGCAGCAGCATAAAAGAGGGGTTGGGGGGGAACACAATGCAAATAGTCCGGTAGCCATTTGATTGCCTGTTCAGGAGTCTTATGGCTTGGGGGTAAAAACTGTTGCCTTTTTGTCCTAGACTTGGCACTCCGGTACCACTTGCCACGCGGAAGTAGAGAGAACAGTCTATGACTGGGGCGGCTGGCGTCTTTGCCAATTTTTAGGGCCTTCCTCTGTCACCGCCTGGTGTAGAGGTCCTGGATGGCAGGCAGCTTAGCCCCAGTGATGTACTGGACCGTACGCACTCCCCTCTGGAGTGCCTTGATGTCGGAGGCTGAGCAAATGCCGTACCAGGCAGTGATGCAATCAGTGATCTTAATGGGTACGTGTTTCCTTTGAAATGGGGTCTGTTTGAATAGAACAGAAGATCGTAGGTTGAAATCTCACTCTTTGCCACATTAAAAACGGCACGATGTTTGCATGATTAATGATTGATTTCCCTGTTTCATATCTGTGCATGAAGTTCCAAACCGAAGCTAGCAGTGTTATTAAAAGTCTCATTAAACATGATCTCAGAACATGAATCAAATCTCCCAGGAAAACTTTCAGGGAAACATAGCAAAGTGTTCTTAGAACCTCCCTGCAACCTAAAAATGTTACGTTCCTCGAACAGGTGAACATTTTCACTTCCATTCTCAGAACGTTTAAAAAAACGTTAAGTTTTACTGGTCAGGAAATTTAGGAAACTTAGGAAACCAATAGGAAATAGGAAACCAGTCAAACGTACATATATATATATATATATATATATATATATATATATATATATATATATATATATATATATATATATATATATATATATATATATATATATATATATATATACACTACCGGTCAAATGTTTGGACACACCCACTCATTTAATGTTTTTCTTTATTTTTACTATTTTCTACATTGTAGAATAATAGTGAAGACATCAAAACTATGAAATAACACATTTGGAATTAAGTGTTAAACAAATCAAAATATATTTTATATTTGAGGAAACTATATAAACTCAGCAAAAAAAGAAACGTCCCTCTTTCAGGGAACTGTCTTTCAAAGATAATTCATAAAAATCCAAATAACTTCACAGATCTTCATTGTAAAAGGTTTAAACACTGTTTCCCATGCTTGTTCAATGAACCATAAACAAATCCATGAATATGCACCTGTGGAACGGTTGTTAAGACACTAACAGCTGACAGACGGTAGGCATTTAAGGTCACAGTTATGAAAACGTAGGACACTAAAGAGGCCTTTCTTCTGACTCTGAGAAACACCAAAGGAAAGGTGCTTAGGGTCCCTGCCCATCTGCGTGAATGTGCTTTAGGCATGCTGCAAGGAGGCATGAGGACTGCAGATGTGGCCAGGGCAATATATTGCAATGTCCGTACTGTGAGATGCCTAAGACAGCTCTACAGGGAGACTGGACGGACAGCTGATCGTCCTCGCAGTGGCAGACCACGTGTAACATCACCTGCACAGGATTGGTACATCCAAACATCACACCTGTGGGACAGGTACAGGATGGCAACAACAACTGCCCGAGTTACACAAGGAACGCACAATTCCTCCATCAGTACTCAGACTCAGGCTTGTAAGCCTGTTGTAAGTCAATGCCTCACCAGACATCACTGGCAACACCGTCGTTGAGCTTGTTGTCATTGCAGGCCATCTCAATGCGGTGCATTACAGGGAAGACATCCTCCTCCCTCATGTGGTACCCTTCCTGCACGCTCATCCTGACTTGACCCTCCAGCATGACAATGCCACCAGCCATAGTGCTCGTTCTGTGTGTGAGTTCCTACAAAACAGGAATGTCAGTGTTCTGCCATGGCCAGCAAAAGTTCCCGGATCTCATGTCTGGGACCTGTTGAATTGGAGGGTGAGGGCTAGGGCCATTCCCACCCAGAAATGTCCGGGAACTTTCAGGTGCCTTGGTGGAAGAGTGGTGTAACATCTCACAGCAAGAACTGGTAAATCTAGGGCAGTCCATGAGGAGGAGATGCACTGCAGTACTTAATGTAGCTGGTGGCCACACAAGATACTGACTGTTACTTTTGACCCCCCCCCCCCTTTGTTCAGGGACACATTATTCCATTTCTGTTAGTCACATGTCTGTGGAACTTGTTCAGTTTATTTATCAGCTGTTGAATCTTGTTATGTTCATGCAAATATTTACGTGTTAAATTTGCTGAAAATAAACGCAGTTGACAGTGCGATGACGTTTTTTGTTGCTGCTGAGTTTATATATATGTATATGAACTGAGTGTACAAAACATTCTGAACACATGCTCTTTCCGTGACAGACTGACCAGGTGAAACCAGGTGAAACCAGGTGAAACCAGGTGAAAGCTACAATCCCTTATTGATGTCGCTTGTAAAATCCACTTCAATCAGTGTCGGTGAAAAAGAGACAGGTTCAAGAAGGATTTTTAAACCTCGAGACAATTGAAACATGGACTGTGTATGTGTGCCATTCAGAGGGTGAATGGGCAAGACATTTAAGTTGCTTTGAACGGGATATGTTAGTAGGTGCCAGGCGCACCGGTTTGCGCACCGGTTTGGAGCTGGGGAGAGGGGCTGGGGAGAGGGGCTGGGGAGAGGGGCTGGGGTGAGAGGCTGGGGAGAGGAGCTGGGGAGAGGGGCTGGGGAGAGGAGCTGGGGCGAGTGGCTGGGGAGAGGGGCTGGGGAGAGGAGCTGGGGAGAGAGCTGGGGCGAGGGGCTGGGGAGAGGGGCTGGGGGGTTGGGCTGGGGCGAGGGGCTGGGGCTGGGGTGAGGGGCTGGGGCTGGGGCTGGGGCGAGGGGCTGGTGGTGTGTGGCAATAGGGTAAGGGGGTGGAGAGAGGTACTTCAGGGGTGCTTCAGGCAAGTCTCAGCGGCCGTGATTGTGCTGTAATCGGGGGGTGGGGTGGGGTGGGGATGGGGGGGTAAGGGGTTACTCAGAGCTCTGCTCTGTGGCCCATAATTAATGTGCCCTATTGTGGGGGCTTGACAATAGGGGCCTTTCAGGCTGCAGTGGGGCCCCTGTCACTGTCCTGTTCCGTGGGCACATTGTTATCCCTGCCGTAACTTCTGCAAGCTGAAGTGGAAACTTTAGCACAACGGGGGCCAGAGACACCACAGGCCTAGGACCTGTGTGTGTGTGTGTGTGTGTGTGTGTGTGTGTGTGTGTGTGTGTGTGTGTGTGTGTGTGTGTGTGTGTGTGTGTGTGTGTGTGTGTGTGTGTGTGTGTGCGTGCGTGCGTGCGTGTTAAGGTGCATGGAGTCAGTGCAAGAGACTGTTGTCTGCCAGATGGTAACGGGGCGAATAATCTTTCGCTGGGATGAGTCGGGTTTGTGACGATGTCGCGGGCCTTCCCCAAGCACCGCTTGGACAGTGGGGAGCACGGCTCCAGCGATGTACTGGGCCACCTGCTGAAGGGCCTTACGGTCACGAACGGGGCAGTCGAATGCATAGCCATCTAACATAGTTGTTCCTCTCGTCCAGGTGTGATGGGGCCGTGTGGGTTGCAATGGAGACGGAATCGTCCGTGGATCTGTTTAGAACGGTAGACATGTTGGACTGGGTCCAGTGTGTCTGGTGTGCTGACGACCAGCCTCTCGAAGCACTTTATGATGGTCACCTTGGTGTTCTTGGGCACTGGAACAAGGGTGGTTGTCTTGAAGCATGTGGGGTTACCTGCTCTGGCCAGATTGGACAGTCCAATACCTTCTTGTGTATTTGATATGCCAATAAAAACGGTATCACTTAGGTACAATCAAAGGTTCCAAAGAAGAAAGTAAACCCACCGCAGCAACTCACTGTATGGATATTAGGAGGCCACGTCCCACATACGGTTACCATGGCAGGCATTCCTTCACACAAACACACTCGTATAACATGGAATAGACCTGTCACAGACCTATCACCATGGCCGTGACTGATCCAGGGCTGATCCAGAGTCAGTCTCCACTTCAGTCCTTAGGGGACATCAATGGAGGGTTACGGTATGTTTGTAACAGTGGTGGTAACAGTGGTGGTAACAGTGACACATATGGACCCAGACCCCAGTAGACCTATTCTCTGAGCCCAGGTCTCAGTGTGGCGCCGTCTAGTCCACTGATCCTCAGAAAAGAGAGAGAGAAAGAAAGAGAGAGAGACTGGTGCTGCTGGATTCAGACCAGACCAGCGTACCAGTATACCCAGCCAGCGAAGTCAGCCAGGCACAAACCCCAGGAGGGGGCTCCATCAAACGGCTCGCTGGACCGGCAGTAATGGTCTAGCTGGCAGCCGGCTGCCCCAATGTCCTCCTCCTCTACTCCTCTCCTCCTCTACTCCTCTCCTCCTCTACTGCTCTCCTCTTCTACTCCTCTACTCCTCTCCTCCTCTCCTCCTCTCCTCCTCTACTCCTCTACTCCTCTACTCCACTCCTCCTCTCCTCTTCTCCTCCTCTCCTCCTCTCCTCCTCTACTCCTCTACTCCTCTACTCCACTCCTCCTCTCCTCCTCTCCTCCTCTCCTCCTCTACTCCTCTCCTCCTCTACTCCTCTCCTCCTCTACTCCTCTACTCCACTCCTCCTCTCCTCCTCTACTCCTCTCCTCCTCTACTGCTCTCCTCTTCTACTCCTCTCCTCTTCTCCTCCTCTCCTCTTCTCCTCCTCTCCTCCTCTCCTCCTCTCCTCCTCTCCTCCTCTACTCCCTCTCCTCTTCTCCTCTTCTCCTCCTCTCCTCCTCTCCTCCTCTCCTCCTCTACTCCAATCCTCCTCTCCTCCTCTACTCCTCTCCTCCTCTACTGCTCTCCTCTTCTACTCCTCTCCTCTTCTCCTCCTCTCCTCTTCTCCTCCTCTCCTCCTCTCCTCCTCTACTCCTCTCCTCCTCTCCTCCACTCTTCCACTACTCCTCTCCTCCTCTCTTCTCGTCTCCAGCACAAGCAGAGCTGCCCAGTCCAGAGACATGCCAAGGACATTCAGATTGACCAGAGTATGAAAGGACAGACAGTGATCACAGGGTTACAGGAGAGCGGGGGAGAGGGGGGGGGGACAGAAAGGGATAGAGAGAGATAAAGGGGTTATTGGAGGGAAGTGGAAAGTGGACGAAATGCAGAGGTTTGTAAAGGTAGAGAAATACATGGAGAGATAGAATATCCAGAGAGAGATAAAGGGAGACACTCTCTTACACACACACACACACACACACACACACACACACACACACACACACACACACACACACACACACACACACACACACACACACACACACACACACACACACACACACACACACACACACACACACACACACACACACACACACACACACACACACACTCCTCTTTTCTAAAAGTTTATGTTTCCTCAGGTTTGGTCAGTAGAGGGCACTGTGGTTGTCTCTCTGTCTCTAACTTGGCCTTGTGTACAGAGCTGCTTGCATAATCGGTATGGAGGAAAGCTTCTGACAAACGCTCATGGTGGTTAGATGTCACTTGAGACTTTGTAACAGTGATATAGTACAGAGCTGCCCGCATCTCTCCAGAGAGACAGGGCCTATTCCAGTACACTTCATTTGGCATGGGGACATCAGATGCTCCACAAACACATTAGCTCTGGGCTTTACAGAGTAAACCTAGAGAGGATCTAGCCTTATACAGTCACGCAATGGATACTCCATGGCATCAGATTGTTACTGCTGGGGTAGATCTGTGTGTGTGTGTGTGTGTGTGTGTGTGTGTGTGTGTGTGTGTGTGTGTGTGTGTGTGTGTGTGTGTGTGTGTGTGTGTGTGTGTGTGTGTGTGTGTGTGTGTGTGTGTGTGTGTGTGTGTGTGTGTGTGTGTGTGTGTGTGTGTGTGTGTGTGTGTGTGTGTGTGTGTGTGTGTGACTATGGGCATCTGTTTCTATTTCTGTGCCCTTGGCCTTTGTGTCATGTTATTTGTTTGTGTTTGTCTGTGAGTGTGAGTGCCTGTCAGTATCCCATTTTGTTTCAAGATGCATGTGTTTACCATGTGTGTGTTCGTGCGGAGGTGCATGCTTCAGTGTGTGTGTGTGCATTTGTGTGTGTGTGTGCGCCCTTGGCCTTGTGTAGTTGCCCCCTGCTGCAGATTCCTTGAGTGACTGCTCTTGCCAACCCCACAGTCCCACCCAGCCTCCCCAGCCCAGCCCAGCCACAGATCAGTGTTAGCTGTTTATAGCCCAACCAGGCCACATGGACAGGTGCTAACCAGGCTGATAGCACAAACACTCTCCCTCGCATGCTGCAAGACAACCCAGGGGTCACACACACACACTAGCCACCTTCTCAGGGCCACAGCCACAGAGACACAGACAAGGGAACAGTGTGAACAGGCATTCTCACCACCTGTCCCTCTGAGGACAACATTGGCTCCCTGGAAATAACATGTACCCCTCTGAATGATGCACTCGTTGATCCAGTGTCACAGGAACTGACAGTAAGTGCCTACTGTATGCATATGTCTTTGTGTTCATGTCGCCTTTGTGTAGCCTTTGTGTAGCTGCAGTAGTGGTAGCTACTAGCTCTCCCGCGATCTCTCTCTGAATGACCTTCTTGATCCAAATCAGTCAGGTTTCAAGACTAGTCATTCAACTGAGACTGCTCTCCTCTGTATCACGGAGGCGCTCCGCACTGCTAAAGCTAACTCTCTCTCCTCTGCTCTCATCCTTCTAGATCTATCGGCTGCCTTCGATACTGTGAACCATCAGATCCTCCTCTCCACCCTCTCCGAGTTGGGCATCTCCGGCGCGGCCCACGCTTGGATTGCGTCCTACCTGACAGGTCGCTCCTACCAGGTGGCGTGGCGAGAATCTGTCTCCTCACCACGCGCTCTCACCACTGGTGTCCCCCAGGGCTCTGTTCTTGGCCCTCTCCTATTCTCGCTATACACCAAGTCACTTGGCTCTGTCATAACCTCACATGGTCTCTCTTATCATTGCTATGCAGACGACACACAATTAATCTTCTCCTTTCCCCCTTCTGATGACCAGGTGGCGAATCGCAGCTCTGCATGTCTGGCAGACATATCAGTGTGGATGACAGATCACCACCTCAAGCTGAACCTCGGCAAGACGGAGCTGCTCTTCCTCCCGGGGAAGGACTGCCCGTTCCATGATCTCGCCATCACGGTTGACAACTCCATTGTGTCCTCCTCCCAGAGCGCCAAGAACCTTGGCGTGATCCTGGACAACACCCTGTCGTTCTCAACCAACATCAAGGCGGTGGCCCGTTCCTGTAGGTTCATGCTCTACAACATCCGCAGAGTACGACCCTGCCTCACACAGGAAGCGGCACAGGTCCTAATCCAGGCACTTGTCATCTCCCGTCTGGATTACTGCAACTCGCTGTTGGCTGGGCTCCCTGCCTGTGCCATTAAACCCCTTCAACTCATCCAGAACGCCGCAGCCCGTCTGGTGTTCAACCTTCCCAAGTTCTCTCACGTCACCCCGCTCCTCCGTTCTCTCCACTGGCGTCCAGTTGAAGCTCGCATCCGCTACAAGACCATGGTGCTTGCCTACGGAGCTGTGAGGGGAACGGCACCTCAGTACCTCCAGGCTCTGATCAGGCCCTACACCCAAACAAGGGCACTGCGTTCATCCACCTCTGGCCTGCTCGCCTCCCTACCACTGAGGAAGTACAGCTCCCGCTCAGCCCAGTCAAAACTGTTCGCTGCCCTGGCCCCCCCAATGGTGGAACAAACTCCCTCACGACGCCAGGACAGCGGAGTCAATCACCACCTTCCGGAGACACCTGAAACCCCACCTCTTTAAGGAATACCTAGGATAGGATAAGTAATCCCTCTCACCCCCCCCCCCCCCTTAAGTTTTAGATGCACTATTGTAAAGTGACTGTTCCACTGGATGTCATAAGGTGAATGCACCAATTTGTAAGTTGCTCTGGATAAGAGCGTCTGCTAAATTACTTAAATGTAATGTAATGTAATGGTATATCCTGACCCCTCCTGTCTCAGCCTCCAGTATTTATGCTGCAATAGTTTATGTGTCAGGGGGCTAGGGTCAGTCTGTTATATCTGGAGTAGTACTTCTCCTGTCTTATCCGTTGTCCAGTGTGAATTTAAGTATGCTCTCTCTAATTCTCTCTTTCTTTCTTTCTCTCTCTCGGAGGACCTGAGCCCTAAAACCATGCCTCAGGACTACCTGGCCTGATGACTCCTTGCTGTCCCCAGTCCACCTGGCCGTGCTGCTGCTCCAGTTTCAACTGTTCTGCCTGCAGCTATGGAACCCTGACATGTTCACCGGACGTGCTACCTGTCCCAGACCTGCTGTTTTCAACTCTCTAGAGACATCAAGAGCGGTAGAGATACTCTGAATGATCAGCTATGAAAAGCCAACTGACAATTATTCCTGAGGTGCTGACTTGTTGCACCCTCGACAACTACTGTGATTATTATTATTTGACCCTGCTGGTCATTTCTGAACATTTGAACATCTTGGCCATGTCCTGTTATAATCTCCACCCGGCACAGCCAGAAGAGGACTGGCCAACCCTCATACCCTGATTCCTCTCTAGGTTTCTTCCTAGGTTTTGGCCCTTCTAGCGAGGTTTTCCTAGCCACCGTGCTTCTACACCTGCATTGCTTGCTGTTTGGGGTTTTGGGCTGGGTTTCTGTACAGCACTTTGAGATATCAGCTGATGTAAGAAGGGATATATTAATACATTTGATTTGATTTGATTTGTATACATCCATGCGCCAAAGTCCCTTACCGTAATACCGACCGCTATGGTTACATACGTGGGTAAATACAATCTGTAAAAGAGATGGAAGAGAGGGAAGAGAGAGAGGGGCAGTTCACATCCCATCTGATCTGTAGTGGTCACAGTAATCCAAGTGCAGCGGAAGGGAATTACCTGGGTTGACAAGGAGAACTGTCGCATCCCGGTCCTTCCTAATCTGCAGCTCGGAGGCCTTGGCCTAATCTCATTTAGAGCATGAGAGACACAGGATAACCAGGAGCTGTGTAGGCTCTACCTCACTAAGCAGACTGAGGGGAGGCTGAGGGGACAAAGGTGGCCGCCAAGCTTTGATGTGACAGAGGGGGCAGGGGAGAGGGTAGTCCCTTCATGGTTGGCGAGGTATAGGGTCAGCCGTGATGCAAGTCCGTTTTCAACATCCATCCTTATCTGAGTACGTTGAGAGATGATGATGAAAATGGACACTAGGGGCAACAGTGAGGTTTCAGTTTTGCTAGGCATTGTGGATGGTGGATGGGCATATACATCTGCCCCTTGCTCCAAAGGTCGCATGTTCAAATCCAGCAATATAAGTAAACTCATGAGATGTAAACTGAACAAGTTCCACAGACATGTGACTAACAGAAATGTAATAATGTGTCCCTGAACAAAGGGGGTGTCAAAATCAAAAGTAACAGTCAGTATCTGATGTGGCCACCAGCTGCATTAAGTACTGCAGTGCATCTCCTCCTCATGGACTGCACCAGATTTGCCAGTTCTTGCTGTGAGATGTTACCCCACTCTTCCACCATGGCACTTGCAAGTTGCCAGACATTTCTGGGGGGAATGGCCCTCACCCTCTGATCCAACAGGTCCCAGACGTGCTCAATGGGATTGAGATCCAGGCTCTTCGCTGGCCATGGCAGAACACTGACATTCGTGTCTTGCAGGAAATCATGCACAGAATGAGCACTATAGCTGGTGGCATTGTCATGCTGAAGGGTCATGTCAGGATGACCCTGCAGGAAGGGTCACATGAGGGAGGAGGAACTCTTCCCTGTAATGCCCAGCGTTGAGATTGCCTGCAATGACAACACGCTCAGTCCGATGATGCTGTGACACACCGCCCCAGACCAGATCCAAATCAATCCCGCTCCAAAGTACAGGCCTCGTTGTAATGCTCATTCTTTCGATGATATACGCGGATTCGACCATCACCCCTGGTGAGACAAAAACATGACTCGTTAGCGAAGAGCACTTTTTGCCAGTCTTGTCTGGTCCAGCGACGGTGGGTTTGTGCCCATAGGCAACGTTGTTGCCGGTGATGTCTGGTGAGGACCTGCCTTACAACAGGCTTACAAGCCCTCAGTCCAGCCTCTCTCAGCCTATTGCGGACAGTCTGAGTACTGATGGAGGAATTGTGCATTCCTGGTGTAACTCGGGCAGTTGTTGTTCACATCCTGTGCCTGTCCCACAGGTGTGACCTTCAGATGTATCAATCCTATGCAAGTGTTGTTACACGTGGTCTGCCACTGCAAGGACGATCAGCTGTCCGTCCTGTCTCCCTGTAGAGCTGTCTTAGGTGTCTCACAGTACAGACAGTGCAATTTATTGCCCTGGCCATATCTGCAGTCCTCATGCCTCCTTGCAGCATGCCTAAAGCACATTCATGCAGATGAGCAGGGAGCCTGGGCATCTTTCTTTTGGTGTTTTTCAGAGTCAGTAGAAAAGCCTCTTTAGTGTCCTAAGTTTTCATAACTGTGACTTTAATTGCCTACCGTCTGTCAGCTGTTAGTGTCTTAACAACTGTTCCACAGGTGCATATTCATTCATTGTTTAT
>NC_060180.1:23900904-23920904 GCF_021184085.1 Oncorhynchus gorbuscha
GTCTCTACTAACGGTTAACACACTAACCTGCAATGTCACAACAACAGAGAGCGACAGAAATAAGAGCAAGAGAGAAACTACAGAGAGAAAGAGAAAGAAAGAGGCTACGACTCTAGGACAGATTGCTGTGAAGGGGAAACCAGAGCGGTGAGATGAACATGTCTTATCAGGCGTAGTTGTGCGCATCACAGGCCTGTCAAACCACATTGCGCGTAAATGCAGCCATGGCCCACAGCCTCAGTGTGCTGATGGGGAGAGATGAAGGAGATTACGGCACCAGCTGGGACAAACACACTTTCACACTAACAGAGCTGCACAACAGAGCATCACGCACCATGCCCGCCCTGCATCATATCGTGTTTATACAGTTGAGGTCGGAAGTTTACAAACACTTAGGTTGGAATCATTCAAACTCACTTTTCAACCACTCCACAAATGTCTTGTTAACAGACTATAGTTTTGGCAAGTCGGTTAGGACATCTACTTTGTGCATGACACAAGTAATTTTTCCAACAATTGTTTACAGACATATTATTTCACTTTTAATTCACTGTATCACAATTCCAGTGGGTCAGAAGTTTACATAAACTAAGTTGACTGTGCCTTTAAACTGGTGGGAAAATTCCAGAAAATTATATCATGGCTCTAGAAGCTTCTGATAGGCTAATTGTTATAATTTGAGTCAATTGGAGGTGTACCTGTGGATGTATTTCAAGACATACCTTCAAACTCAGTGCTTCTTTGCTTGACATCATGGGAAAATCAAAAGAAACCAGCCAAGACCTCAGAAAAAAATTGCCAACCTCCACAAGTCTGGTTCATCCTTGGGATCAATTTCCAAACGCCTGAAGGTACCACGTTCATCTGTACAAACAATAGAACGCAGGTATAAACACCATAGGACCACGCAGCCATCATACCAGTCAGGAAAGAGACGTGTTCTGTCTCCTAGAGATGAATGTACTCTGGTGCGAAAAGTGCAAATCAATTCCAGAACAACAGCAAAGGACCTTGTGAAGATGCTGGAGGAAACAGGTACAAAAGTATCAGTAAAATGAGTCCTATATCGACATAACCTGAAAGTCCACTCAGCAAGGAAGAAGCCACTGCTCCAAAACCGCCATAAAAAAGCCAGACTACGGTTTGCAACAGCACATGGGGACAAAGATCGTACTTTTTGGAGAAATGTCCTCTAGTCTGATGAAACAAAAATAGAACTGTTTGGCCATAATGACCATCATTATGTTTAGAGGAAAAAATGATGAGGCTTGCAAGCTGAAGAACACCATGTGAAGCACGGGGGTGGCAGCATCATGTTGTGGGGGTGCTTTGCTGCAGGAGCGACTGGTGCACTTCACAAAATAGATGGCATCATGAGGGAGGAAAGTTATGTGGATATATTGAAGCAACATCTCAAGACATCAGTCAGGAAGTTAAAGCTTGGTCACAAATGGGTCTTCCAAATGGACAATGACCCCAAGCATACTTCCAAAGTTGTGGCCAAGTGGCTTAAGGACAACAAAGTCAAGGTATTGGAGTGGCCATCACAAAGCCCTGACCTCAATCCTATAGAAAATGTGTGGGAAGAACTGAAAAAAGCATGTGCGAACAAGGAGGCATACAAACCTGACTCAGTTACACCAGCTCTCTCAGGAGGAATGGGCCAAAATTATTCCAACTTATTTGACCCAAATTAAACAATTTAAAGGCAATGCTACCAAATACTAATTGAGTGTATGTAAACTTCTGACCCGCTGGGAATGTGATGAAAGAAATAATTCTCTCTACTATTATTCTGACATTTCACATTCTTAAAATAAAGTGGTGATCCTAACTGACCTAAGACAGGGAATGTTTACTAGGATTACAAATCAGGAACTGTGAAAACCTGAGTTTAGATGTATTTGGCTAAGGTGTATGTAAACTTCCGACTTCAACTGTATGTTTATGTGCGCTATCGTGTATGTGATTGTGATTATCTGCATGCGTGCGTGCGTGTGTCCATCCGCCAGCGCTTGTATGCATGCGTGCATGTGTTTGCCTGTGACACCATGTGTGAATGTTTGCTAATGAAAGCACTGCACAACCTACGTCAACACACAGGCCCCCAGTAGCCATAACAGTCCAACCACAGGCCAGAGTGGAGTGGAGTAAAGAGCGATGAATGCAGCAGACAGACAGTAACGTGCATATATGTCAGGGGAGGCTGGTTATCAGCTTACAAGACACAGAAAGTGTTTTTTTTTCCAGAGAAAAAAAAACGGATGCATTACGGATGCATAAGTCAACACATTGCATTCAATACGAAAAGATAGACGTCAACAGTACTCAGTACCTCATGCTCTTTCAGAGAGGAGAAGTATAGTTAACAGTACTCAGTACCTCATGCTCTTTCAAAGAGGAGAAGTCTAGTTAACAGTACTCAGTACCTCATGCTCTTTCAGAGAGGAGAAGTATAGTTAACAGTAGAGTGAGGCACAGGCATTTTTCATTCATCTACCTTGCTCTGTTTGCCCAAAATGGCTCAGTTCGCAGTGTGATTGACACACACTCACACACACATTTACAGTCGATTTGTGTGCGTGTGTGTGTGTGTGAGAGAGAGAGAGAGAGAGAGAGAGAGAGAGAGAGAGAGAGAGAGAGAGAGAGAGAGAGAGAGAGAGAGAGAGAGAGAGAGAGAGAGAGAGAGAGAGAGAGAGAGAGAGAGAGGAACAGCGAGAGGCACAGAGAGCCCCACCACCACTTTGATAGGCATGTCATCCACGCTGTATCTCTCTCAGAGGGCAGTGAAAGAGCTACCCACCCAATCGTCACACTACTGTGGTTGGAACCATAACCACTGGCTTCCCGTCACAACACAGTAACCATGTTCGCCAAAAGAATGAGGGAAACAGAGGATCGAGGTGTACTGATGTTATCGTAACCCCAACCTCTCTCTCTCGGTGTGTGTCTCGGTGCAGTCTGTGTGGCTAGCAGAGCATGCTACAAGGCTCCAGTTGCAGCAGAGAGGGGCGGAGGCACGCTGTGTGCAGACAGCAAGACTTACAGGCCTTTGAAGAGATTTCCTCTCAAAACCAACTGATGCTGCTCACTCAAACACAGATGATCAAAACAGACCGTGTTGACTGGAGAACACGTGTTAGAATATCAATGAGGAGTTATAGACAATTTGGTCTTTTCTCAAAAATGTTTGCTGTGTGAGGAAAGTGAACAGCTTAGGTTATTTGACTATTTTCGCGTTATATTGAATGAAGTGTCGATAAGTCATTTGTATTCAACTTCAACTTCAGCCTGTTTAATAAAAAATATATATGTTAAATTACCGCAATATTGTGTGAAATATTAGATCGCTACATTCGTTTTTTTTTTACATTTACTGTTAAGCCAAACATACTTATAATTATGACTTGTCCTCACTTTGGACAAAGTAGCCAAAGCAACATCTCAGTACACTTTCACCCAATTCCTTCATATAGTACAGCCATCCTCCCTCCTCCTTGGTCCCCCACTCCCCACTGCCAGAACAACCCATTGTCCCTGGTGAGCAAGGATCGTGATTTTTACGGCTCCCCCCGTAAGAATAGTCTTAGGCCAGACCGTTTTCTTTATGAACTCACCAATCTTCTTTTACAATCCCTAAATGAATGGGATAGGTGGGCTCACTTGAGAAAGAAAGTGGGGGAGGAGAGAAAGAAGAGTTGACAGAACAAAAGACTTGGTCTCTAAGCCTCCTCCTGTTTCTAGTGGCAGCCAGGCCAGGGCCCTGGGAGCTCCACGCCACGTCGCTTTGATGTGACCAGCAGGCTGGGATCCTGTCAAGTGCAGGGGTGGGGGGTGGAGGGGATGGATGGGGAGTGAGGGGTGATGGCAGTGGCCAAAGCTGCCGTGATGGGCTTCGGAAGTAGGAGATAAAGAGAGGCACAGCTGGACGGACGGGAATGGAGAGAGAGAGAGAGAGAGAGAGAGAGAGAGAGAGAGAGAGAGAGAGAGAGAGAGAGAGAGAGAGAGAGAGAGAGAGAGAGAGAGAGAGAGAGAGAGAGAGGCGCACACACATCATATCCCTGGTGTTGTTGTCAGTCACCAGCGGGCTTGTAAAGAGTCTCTCTGTTCAGTCGACACCCCTATTATCTGCTAATGATCAGGTGCTTCCGTTCATACCCTCAGGAATCAATCAAGTTAAGTGTGTGTGTGTGTGTGTGTGTGTGTGTGTGTGTGTGTGTGTGTGTGTGTGTGTGTGTGTGTGTGTGTGTGTGTGTGTGTGTGTGTGTGTGTGTGTGTGTGTGTGTGTGTGTGTGTGTGTGTGTGTGTGTGTGTGTGTGTGTGTGTGTGTGTGTGTGTCTCAAAGAAAGTGGTTTTCTTGTGTCCTTATCTTATTTATATATATATGTTCATGAATGCAATGTTTTCAATTTATAATGTCACGATTCTTTGAATCTTTGATAATTGAACACAATTTGTCTGTATTAATTCACTGAAATAAACAGATTAAAGCTGCAATATGTAGCATTGTTTTATTTCAAAAGCTCTAATACTGTAAGTTGCTAGTGGTCATCCAATGTGACGCAACAGTAACAGTATTACGCCTCTGGCTTGCCTGAGAACCGCTGTATTCACTTTCCCTGTGGGGTCAGAATTTCCGCCAGATTTATGATGCTTTCAAGACAACTGGGAACTCAGACATAACCAAGCTCAAATCAAGATGTCTGTGATCTTCAGGTCAGAATGTCCTGAGTGTCACGCCCTGACCTTAGTGATCCTTATTATTCTCTATGTTTGGTTGGGTCAGGGTGTGACTCGGGTTGGAAAGTCTATGTTTTCTATTTCTTTGTTTCTGGCCGAGTGTGGTTCCCAATCAGAGGCAGCTGTCTATCGTTCTCTCTGATTGGGGATCACATATAAGTTGTCATTTTCCTTTTGGGTTTTGTGGGATCTTGTTTTCTGTTTAGTATTTTTTGGATGACAGAACTGTGCGCTTTCGTTTTTTGACTTTGTTATTTTGTTTGGTGTCATCGATAAAGTTACGATGTACACCTCCCACGCTGCGCCTTGGTCTCCTTCTACCAACGAGAGCCGTCACACTGAGTTTCCGACTTGAAATTCTGAGTAGGATGTACGCTCAACTATTTTTCCAAATAAGAGATAGTTTCTTTCCTGTCAAGTGCAAGGTGGGGGATGGAGGGGAGGGAGGGATGGGGAGAGATGGGAGTGAGGAGTGATGGCAGTGGCCAAAGCTGCCGTGATGGACTTCGGAAGTGGGAGATAAAGAGAGGCACAGCTGGACAGACGGGAATCATGAGAGAGAAAGAACTTTTGTGAGAGTAATGTTTACTGTTCCTTTTTGATTATTTATTTGACATTTGTTTATCATCTATTTCACTTGCTTTGGCAATGTAAACATATGTTTCCCATGTAAATAAGGCCCTTTGCATTGAATAGAGAGCGAGAGAGAGAGACAGAGAGAGAGAGAGAGAGGCGCACACACATCATATCCCTGGTGTTGTCAGTCACCAGCGGGCTTGTAAAGAGTCTCTCTGTTCAGTCGACACCCCTATTATCTGCTAATGATCAGGTGCTTCCGTTCATACCCTCAGGAATCAATCAGTGTTATTGTGAGTCCATGTCTCAAAGAAAGTGGTTTTCTTGTGTCCTTATCTTGTTTATTTCCAAAATAACTCATATATTCATGAATGCAATGTTTTCAATGACATGTCACGATTCTTTGATAATTGAATACAATTTGTCTGTATTAATTCACTGAAATAAACAGATTAAAGCTGCAATATGTAGCATTGTTTTATTTCAAAAGCTCTAATACTGTAAGTTGCTAGTGGTCATCCAATGTGACGCAACAGTAACAGTATTACGCCTATTGGCTTGCCTGAGAACCACTGTATTCATTTCCCCTGTGGGGTCAGAATTTCCTGCCAGATTGATGGTGCTTTCAAGACAACTGGCAAATAAGAGGTTGAATCATGATGTCTGTGATCTTCAGGTCGGAATGTCCCGAGTTTCCGACTTGGATTTCTGAGTTGGATGACCGCTCAAAACTATTTTTCCCAGTCTAAGCTAGTTTTTTTTCAGAGTTACCAGTTGTCTTCAACGCACTGAAGTCTGAATGAATGAAGAGATTTCCGCCATGCGCTGATTGGCTAACTAAGGCCTATATCAAATCAGATCAAGCGTTAACCCGCAATAGCGGATGTTTTAGCAGTGTCACAGGTGTAACTGCGTTGAAGCTGTCAAAATCAGTGAGCAGCTGATCTTGATCATTGTCACAAAGCCACACCCATCCTGTCAGGATCGTCACAATGATGAGACCAAGGCGCAGCGTGAATAGAGTTCTACATATTTTTTAATCATCTGAAACTCACCAAAACGTGACGCTACTAGTGTGCACACAGGCACCTAACTGTAGACAAGATCCCACAACTAACAATGGGGTAAATTTCTACCTAAATATGATCTCCAATCAGAGACAACGATAAACAGCTGTCTCTGATTGGGAACCATATCAGGCCAACATAGACATACAAAAAACCCTAGATGACAAAAACCCTAGACATACATCAACTAGAGTACCCACCCTAGTCACACCCTGACCTAACTAAAATATCTAGAAAAACAGAGAATCTAAGGTCAGGGTGTGACACATCCCTACTCACGTTACAAGTTCAGAACCAGAAATTGTAAGACATATAGAAATAATTCTGCTCATATTAAACATCATTCAATTAAATAATTAGTATATCTATCAGCCTAATTGAGGTGTAGATTACATCTCATATTCCAGTGTTCTAACTTGTTAAAAAGGCTGCATGGGATATCTCTTAATGAAACTCCTTGCAGCCAATGGCAATGTCAGGAGCCACTTGTGGATTTGACAGCTCTAACACAGTTCCACCTCTGACACCGGCAAAACGACTTCTATGCGGATGTAGACTAAAGCGGATCGGATTGAATAGAGCCCTGAGTTCAGACCAGGAAGAGACGTCAATATCAACTTCCTTGATTTATTTATCTATAAAGTTTCAAAGACAAGCAACCAAAAAATACACTACATGACCACAAGTATGTGGACACCTGCTTGTCAAACATCTCATTCCAAAATCATGGGCATTAAGATAGAGTTGATCCCCCGTTTGCTGCTATAACAGCCTCTACACTTCTGGGAAGGCCTTCCACTAGATGTTGGAACATTGCTGCGGGGACTTACTTCCATTCAGCCAAAGGAGCATTAGTGAGGTCGGGCACTGATGTTGGGTGGCTAGGATTGGCTCACAGTCAGTGTTCCAATTCATCCCGAAGATGTTCGATGGGGTTGAGGTCAGGGCTTTGTGCAGGCCAGTCAAGTTCTTCCACACCGATCTCAACAAACAATTTCTGTATGGACCTTGCTTTGTGCACAGGGGCATTGTCATGCTGAAACAGGACAGGGCCTTCCCCAAACTGTTGCCACAAAGTTGGAAGCACTGCTCCGGAGTCCAATGGCTGCAAGCTTTACACAACTCCAGCCAACGCTAGGCATTGAGCATGGTGATCTTAGGCTTTTGTGTGGCTGCTCGGCCATGGAAACCCATTTCATGAAGCTCCAGACGAATAGTTATTGTGCTGATGTTGCTTCCAGAGGCAGTTTGGAACTCGGTAGTGTGTGTGCAACCGAATACAGACGAGTTTTACCAGCTACGCGCTTCAGCACTCGGCGGTCCCGGTCTGTGAGCTTGTGTGGCCTACCACTTCTCGGCTGAGCCGTTGTTGCTCCTAGACGTTTCCACTTCACAATAACAGCACTTACGTTGAAGTCACTGAATTCTCCAGTAAGGCCATTTTGCTGCTAATGTTTGTCTATGGAGATTGCATGGCTGTGTGCTCAATTTTATAGACCTGTCAGCAACGGGTGTGGCTGGAATAGTCAAATCAACCAATTTGAAGAGGTGTCCACATACTTTTGTGTATATAGTCTATATGTCTCTCATTCCTCCGTAAACACACATGTACACAAACAGAAAATAACAAAACAAAGTTATAATCAAGATAAATATCACTTTGTCGTCTCACATCACAAAGAATGGCCTGTGCTCACACATAGACTTGTGTGTTACGCGTCTGGCAATGCCATACAAAGAACACCAGAATGGCACCTTGGCACTGCCAGGTCGTCAGCACAGGGCCAGTCTACTAAGCCCTTATCCCTGCCGCCTCTCAGTCAGTTTAATGGGTGCCAGTGTGAATGCCTCATGAATGGCCCATGGCACCAGCACAAGCCTCTGAAGGGCAGTGGGCCTGGACAGACGAAACCTGTAAAGAGTGAGAGAGAGAAAGAAGGAGAAAAGAGAGAGGGAAACTTTTGAAAGAAACATAGACGCCATAAAGCAGTGGAGAGCCCAGCGTCCCGCCACGGCCAGACAGCCTCCAAACAAGAACCCAGACGGAGGAGGAGGGAAAAAAACAGCCCCTCTTCCCACTTTCCATCCCCCTGCCAGCCCAGCATTTACATTAGAAGAGGAAGGGCACAGTGGTCCTGGAGAGGGGGAAGAGAAGGGAGACAGAGGGACTATTGGGGGCAGTAAACACTGCAAGACTATCGCCATGGAAGCCCGCGTGGTATTTCGAGGCATCTGCCCCAGACCTCTACCAAAGCCAAGTGCCCCCCTCACTCCCCTCACTCGTCTGCCCATTGTAGCCTGCCCACCACAGCAGATGTGTACAGAGGAGAATCGTGGCCTTGCATGAGTGATCCCCTGGGTTTGGGGGTGCAGGGGTGGAGGGGTGGAGGGGTGGAGGGGGTTGGCGGGGACGGAAAGGGTGTTTGCCCTTGAAATGATGTTGTGTAACCCAGGCTTTGGGATCAGTCCTCAGCCAACCAGCAGCCAGCACCTCAAGAGAACCTCCTCTTCTCTCTCTGCCTAAGGAAGCTAAGGATGTGGGGAGGAGGAAAGGAAGGAGGAGGAAGGGGAAGAAAACAGGTGGGTTTGAATGGTGCTCCAGATTTAATGCACCAGTCCTTTCAGTGTGCGCTTTCTTGAGGCATGTTTTATAAAAGGTCAACTGTATGGGAGATCCGGGAGAGAAAACATCTGTCTGTATAGTATAACGATTCCCACATTAGAATTGAGATTTACTGCTAAATTTCCTGTGACTTCAACATTTTATGAACACACCCCCTGTGTTTCCTCTAGATCAACACCATGGCTTATGTAATGGACCATGTTCACTGTAAACGTGAATAGGCTACAAATTGCCATGTGTTATTGTAAATTATCACAGTTGAAATTGGGGTTATACCCTGAGTCTGTGTCAACATCCATCACTACCCCAGGCTGCTGTGCCACCGTACAGCTGCCTACCTCCCTCTCCCACCCCACGGCGCCAACCGCCCAACCCTCCAGCATTCATCCAAACCCCTAATGTGAAGAATACCCCCCCCCCCACCCCTTCCTCCACCCTCAATCCGTGTGGCTCTCACTTTCGTCTCTACAATGTGAAGCCCCCAGAGGAGTCTGAAGGGGGGAACTGTGGATGGCTGTAAAACAGAATCCCATTCAGTGGCCATGTAAAGGCCTTTTATAGGAATTCTGTTCGTTAGCCCTCACCCATTTATTCCACAATTCACTCAGGGAGAGAGAGAGAGAATGGGAAGCAGCTGAAAGATGGACAGAAGGGGAAAGAGAGGGAGATAGAAACGGTGGGGAAAAACAAGCCTTCAGAGGTCCCTCGCACAAAAGACAAGGAGGAGGAGATCGAGAGGAGGAGGAAGAGAGAGAGAGGGAGATAGAGAGAGGGAGGGGAGAGAGAGGGAAAGAGAGGGAATGAGAGAGAGAGAGAGAGAGAGAGAGAGAGAGAGAGAGAGAGAGAGAGAGAGAGAGAGAGAGAGAGAGAGAGAGAGAGAGAGAGAGAGAGAGAGACCGGGCAGCGGCTGCCAGGCGCTAAGAAATTCATGGTGGATTTGTCCTTGTTTGTGGCCAGTTTGTTGTAAAAGGAAGAGGTGAAAGGGAGGGCCAGTGGAAGCAGCAACAGATTGCAGATGCCTCTATTGGAGCCTTGTGAAAAGCATCTCCCTCTCCCCGATGCAGTTCAGAGCCACCCCAGAGAAAAGGGCCCTTTTTACAGTAAAGGGCTGCCCAGCACATTGTGAGCCACTCAATGGGTTCTGCTGAGACTGAGAGAATACAAGGAGGCCCACTGTTCAGAGCCCCATGCAGCCCTCTTTTAGAATGTGAGAGACAGAGAGGGCCTGGCTGGGGCCGGGGCCCCCGGGGGCTTACAGGGAGTTTAGAGGGCCCAGGCTGAATGGAGATGGAGGCTTTTTAACTTAGACATTGTGCTTTCTCCAACAAACGGGACACTTGTGGAAATTCCTATTAGATCAAAGAAAATGTCTCCATTCCAAACGAACTTAGACTGGTGTTGGAGGTAGGCAGGTCTTAGAGGTTGGCGGGAAAGTGTGTGTGTGTGTGTGTGTGTGTGTGTGTGTGTGTGTGTGTGTGTGTGTGTGTGTGTGTGTGTGTGTGTGTGTGTGTGTGTGTGTGTGTGTGTGTGTGTGTGTGTGTGTGTGTGTGTGTGTGTGTGTGTGTGTGTGTGTGTGTGTGTGTGTGTGTGTGTGTGTGTGTGTGTGTGTGACAGGCTCCTGTGGTGTGGGAGTGCTTTGGCTGGGACAGTGGGGTGTCTGCCGAGCACGGGGGCTTATCCATCCCCTGTTAGTGATTGTCTGGAGTAACGACGCTGCCCTGCCTCAGGTAAGGACCCAGCAGATTAGTGCTTATCAGGGACTGTTAAACCACCTGTCAATCAACTCAGTTGCACACAGAGCCGAGGTCTACCTCCAGCTGTTTCATTTTTTGCTGGGGAAGTGTTGTGTGTGTGCTCCTGCCCGCGTGAGGTCAGCAGTGTGATTCCTTCCCCTCTCATTCCCATGACAACACTCACTCACACTTGTACCCATTCACTTGTTATAGACGGGTTGGTTGTTTAGCAACAAAAATGACATGTGCGCAACTATGGGGAAAAACAGACTTGACAACATGTCAACTTTATTATGTCTCCAATGTTTATTAAAAATGTAAATACATTTGAACAATGAGTGCTTGTTGTCTATCATACATCGTTACAGTTGTCGGGTATATAGCTAGCAAAAGTCAGCCATGTTAGTATTGACATGAAATCAGTAAAAAAAACACCTCAAAACAAGACATGGTATCAAGAACCAGATAAAACTAGCTGAAACGAGCCACCTACGATTCCCCACATTGCAGCTTTTTGTCATTGTTGCTAGCTATCTGACCGTTCAGATTCATAACAAAGCACGGCTTCCTACCCAACTGACACTCGCGCATCAGCCAACCCGTATATACAGTTTCCTCACAAGGGAACATATGACAATTTCTCTCTTTCACCCTTAAACTAAAAAAGAGAAACAAACTGTTTAACAGTACTGAAGGACTTTCTGTCCCCAACACACCTTCCAACACTCTCCTACACGCACTCTCCAACATCCAGGCTTCAAGAAGTCATCCATGGAGGACGGCCATAGTCTGAACAGGAACCAGTTCTTCCTGCAGAATCCCCCTCTTTATCTATGATGATAGAGAGAGAGAGAGAGAGAGAGAGAGAGAGAGAGAGAGAGAGAGAGAGAGAGAGAGAGAGAGAGAGAGAGACAGAGGGACAGAGACAGAGAGACAGAGAGAGACAGAGAGAGAGAGAGACAGAGAGAGAGAGAGAGAGAGAGAGAGAGAGAGAGAGAGAGAGAGAGAGAGAGAGAGAGAGAGAGAGAGAGAGAGAGAGAGAGAGAGAGAGAGAGAGAGAGAGAGAGAGAGACAGAGAGAGAGAGAGAGAGAGAGAGAGAGAGAGAGAGAGGAAAAAAGACAGAATGAGAATGAGAATGAGGGAGGGAATGAGGGATGGAGAGGGAGAGAAAAAGAGAGAGAGTACAGAATGCTTGTTTGGGACACCTCTGACTGTGAGGTTGATCCGATTGATAGGAATGGGTTGACTTCCGGGTTGGAGCGAGCGGTCGCATCCGCACTTCGGTCCGCAGGTAGTATAACTTTTCATTACATTTAATTACATTTCATTATAGTACAACGGTTTGATTTGTCTAATCTTAGCAATTTCTTCTTAGCTAGCTACATAGCCGTCTTTGTATCAAAGATAATTGCGTAATTATCGTATTTCGTCGTCATAACGTAGTCTACACTGCTATCTGACCAGCAGCTAGCCAGCTAGCAAACGTCCACCGTCTACCGATTAGCAGCACTGTAGAAACTATTACACTCAACTGAACGACTTGATTAGTGTAGTGTTAGCTAGCTACATAGTTGTCTTTGCTGTCTTCGTATCCAAGATAATTGTGTAGTTTAGAGTGTGTAGTCTTAGAGTGATTATCTTAATTTTCCGAGGTTAGCTAGCCAGCTATTTGTCGTCCTTAACGTAGGAGACACTGCTAGCTAGCCAACAGCTAGCCAACGTCTACCGAATAGAACTTCCGCACTCAACAACCCGGTCGCATTCCGCTTCGTTCCACAGGTAGTATCACATTTTCATTTCATTTCATTACAGTACAACGGTTTGATTTGTTTGATCGTAGCTAGCTACATAGCTAGCTACATAGCCGTCTTTGTATCAAAGATAATTGTGTAGTCTAGAGCGATTTTCTAGGTTAGCTAGCCAGATATTGTCGTTCTTTTAACGCAACGTAACGTAATCAACACTGCTAGCTAGCCAGCTAGCCCCCGAATAGCAGCACTGTAGAAACTATTACACTCAACGGAACGACTTGATTAGTGTAGTGTCAACAACGCAGCCACTGCCAGCTAGCCTACAAAGTCAACAACGCAGCCACTGCCAGCTAGCCTACTTCAGCAGTACTGTATCATTTTAATCATTTTAGTCAATAAGATTCTTGCTACGTAAGCTTAACTGTCTGAACATTCAAGACGTGTAGTCCACTTGTCATTCCAATCTCCTTTGCATTAGCGTAGCCTCTTCTGTAGCCTGTCAACTATGTGTCTGTCTATCCCTGTTCTCTCCTCTCTGCACAGACCATACAAACGCTCCACACCGCGTGGCCGCGGCCACCCTAATCTGGTGGTCCCAGCGCGCACGACCCACGTGGAGTTCCAGGTCTCCGGTAGCCTCTGGAACTGCCGATCTGCGGCCAACAAGGCAGAGTTCATCTCAGCCTATGCCTCCCTCCAGTCCCTCGACTTCTTGGCACTGACGGAAACATGGATCACCACAGATAAGACTGCTACTCCTACTGCTCTCTCTTCGTCCGCCCACGTGTTCTCGCACACCCCGAGAGCTTCTGGTCAGCGGGGTGGTGGCACCGGGATCCTCATCTCTCCCATGTGGTCATTCTCTCTTTCTCCCCTTACCCATCTGTCTAAAACCTCCTTTGAATTCCATGCTGTCACAGTTACCAGCCCTTTCAAGCTTAACATCCTTATCATTTATCGCCCTCCAGGTTCCCTCGGAGAGTTGTAAGTCGCTCTGGATAAGAGCGTCTGCTAAATGACTTAAATGTAAATGTAATGTAATGTAGTTCATCAATGAGCTTGATGCCTTGATAAGCTCCTTTCCTGAGGACGGCTCACCTCTCACAGTTCTGGGCGACTTTAACCTCCCCACGTCTACCTTTGACTCATTCCTCTCTGCCTCCTTCTTTCCACTCCTCTCCTCTTTTGACCTCACCCTCTCACCTTCCCCCCCTACTCACAAGGCAGGCAATACGCTCGACCTCATCTTTACTAGATGCTGTTCTTCCACTAACCTCATTGCAACTCCCCTCCAAGTCTCCGACCACTACCTTGTATCCTTTTCCCTCTCGCTCTCATCCAACACTTCCCACACTGCCCCTACTCGGATGGTATCGCGCCGTCCCAACCTTCGCTCTCTCTCCCCCGCTACTCTCTCCTCTTCCATCCTATCATCTCTTCCCTCTGCTCAAACCTTCTCCAACCTATCTCCTGATTCTGCCTCCTCAACCCTCCCCTCCTCCCTTTCTGCATCCTTTGACTCTCTATGTCCCCTATCCTCCAGGCCGGCTCGGTCCTCCCCTCCCGCTCCGTGGCTCGACGACTCATTGCGAGCACACAGAACAGGGCTCCGGGCAGCCGAGCGGAAATGGAGGAAAACTCGCCTCCCTGCGGACCTGGCATCCTTTCACTCCCTCCTCTCTACATTTTCCTCCTCTGTCTCTGCTGCTAAAGCCACTTTCTACCACTCTAAATTCCAAGCATCTGCCTCTAACCCTAGGAAGCTCTTTGCCACCTTCTCCTCCCTCCTGAATCCTCCTCCCCCTCCCCCTTCCTCCCTCTCTGCAGATGACTTTGTCAACCATTTTGAAAAGAAGGTCGACGACATCCGATTCTCGTTTGCTAAGTCAAACGACACTGCTGGTTCTGCTCACACTGCCCTACCCTGTGCTCTGACCTCTTTCTCCCCTCTCTCTCCAGATGAAATCTCGCGTCTTGTGACGGCCGGCCGCCCAACAACCTGATCGCTTGACCCTATCCCCTCCTCTCTTCTCCAGACCATTTCCGGAGACCTTCTCCCGTACCTCACCTCGCTCATCAACTCATCCCTGACCGCTGGCTACGTCCCTTCCGTCTTCAAGAGAGCGAGAGTTGCACCCCTTCTGAAAAAACCTACACTCGATCCCTCCGATGTCAACAACTACAGACCAGTATCCCTTCTTTCTTTTCTCTCCAAAACTCTTGAACGTGCCGTCCTTGGCCAGCTCTCCCGCTATCTCTCTCAGAATGACCTTCTTGATCCAAATCAGTCAGGTTTCAAGACTAGTCATTCAACTGAGACTGCTCTTCTCTGTATCACGGAGGCGCTCCGCACTGCTAAAGCTAACTCTCTCTCCTCTGCTCTCATCCTTCTAGACCTATGGGCTGCCTTCGATACTGTGAACCATCAGATCCTCCTCTCCACCCTCTCCGAGTTGGGCATCTCCGGCGCGGCCCACGCTTGGATTGCGTCCTACCTGACAGGTCGCTCCTACCAGGTGGCGTGGCGAGAATCTGTCTCCTCACCACGCGCTCTCACCACTGGTGTCCCCCAGGGCTCTGTTCTAGGCCCTCTCCTATTCTCGCTATACACCAAGTCACTTGGCTCTGTCATAACCTCACATTGTCTCTCCTATCATTGCTATGCAGACGACACACAATTAATCTTCTCCTTTCCCCTTCTGATGACCAGGTGGCGAATCGCATCTCTGCATGTCTGGCAGACATATCAGTGTGGATGACGGATCACCACCTCAAGCTGAACCTCGGCAAGACGGAGCTGCTCTTCCTCCCGGGAAGGACTGCCCGTTCCATGATCTCGCCATCACGGTTGACAACTCCATTGTGTCCTCCTCCCAGAGCGCTAAGAACCTTGGCGTGATCCTGGACAACACCCTGTCGTTCTCAACTAACATCAAGGCGGTGGCCCGTTCCTGTAGGTTCATGCTGTACAACATCCGCAGAGTACGACCCTGCCTCACACAGGAAGCGGCGCAGGTCCTAATCCAGGCACTTGTCATCTCCCATCTGGATTACTGCAACTCGCTGTTGGCTGGGCTCCCTGCCTGTGCCATTAAACCCCTACAACTCATCCAGAACGCCCCAGGCCGTCTGGTGTTCAACCTTCCCAAGTTCTCTCACGTCACCCCGCTCCTCCGCTCTCTCCACTGGCTTCCAGTTGAAGCTCGCATCCGCTACAAGACCATGGTGCTTGCCTACGGAGCTGTGAGGGGAACGGCACCTCAGTACCTCCAGGCTCTGATCAGGCCCTACACCCAAACAAGGGCACTGCGTTCATCCACCTCTGGCCTGCTCGCCTCCCTACCACTGAGGAAGTACAGTTCCCGCTCAGCCCAGTCAAAACTGTTCGCTGCTCTGGCCCCCCAATGGTGGAACAAACTCCCTCACGACGCCAGGACAGCGGAGTCAATCACCACCTTCCGGAGACACCTGAAACCCCACCTCTTTAAGGAATACCTAGGATAGGATAAAGTAATCCTTCTCACCCCCCCCACTTAAAAGATTTAGATGCACTATTGTAAAGTGGCTGTTCCACTGGATGTCATAAGGTGAATGTACCAATTTGTAAGTCGCTCTGGATAAGAGCGTCTGCTAAATGACTTAAATGTAAATGTAATGTAATGTAAATGATAGTCAGTGACCTCAACAGGAAAGCCTCAGTGGTTTACCCCCCTCCCCCCCCACCCCATTTCAAATTCCTATAATAAAACATTTAAAACATAGCTTATCTGGGGCTGTCTGGGGGCCCGAATGCTTTGGTGTGTGTCACGCAGGTTTTCCACTGGTGTAGAAAAGGAAGCGAGTGTGTGAGAGAGAGAGAGAGAGAGAGAGAGAGAGAGAGAGAGAGAGAGAGAGAGAGAGAGAGAGAGAGAGAGAGAGAGAGAGAGAGAGAGAGAGAGAGAGAGAGAGAGAGAGAGAGAGAGAGAGAGAGAGAGAGAGAGAGAGAGATAACACAGTCTTGTGACATGCAGGAGACATGGTTCAAACCCTGTCAATCGCAAGATCAAGATTAAACAGGGAGTGGAAAGGTTATCCTTAGAAGGGCTATGACAGGGCTATTCAACTGTATTCTTGTTGGGACAAATTGTGTTTTTTGTGACACTCCTTTTTAAGGTGGCCTGTGATCATCATAGAGAGGAACAGAGAGTCTTAGCTTTCAGGAATGGGGCCATACTGGTTTATAGCCAAAACGGTTTGAACGCTAGAGTCAAATTCATTGGCTTCAGAAACTGCCAGAAGCTTCTGTTTGTGTTTTTAGCTCTACTGATGGTTTTGTCACAAATTAAGTAGCAAATGTGACCAAATATATGCCATTTAGCAGACGCTTTTATCCAAAGCAACTTACAGTCATGTGTGCATACATTCTACATATGGGTGGTCTCGGGGATCGAACCCACTGCCCTGGCGTTACAAGCGCCATGCTCTACCAACTGAGCTACAGAAGGACCACTCTGGTCTTGACACATGTGCTCTAGCCAACAGACTGCAGATACAGGCTACCTACATTATGACATTAATATGGATAAGTGTCAAACAGCAGCCAAGCATCGATCATCATGTCACCAGAATAAGCCCCTCAATATTTATTGGAAATTAGCATCAAGCTCATCACCTTGCACTTTCACCACCCTGTGAAGTTCACCGTAACTCATTTAGTCTATAGCCTAATACAGTGTTTCCCAAACTCGGTCCTGTGGCCCCCCTGAGTGCACGTTTTGTTTTTTTTGCCCTAGCACTACACAGCTGATTCAAATCATCAAAGCGCGGGGGGGGGCAACCTAATAAACTGCTTTCACGAGTCATACTTGTCTGGCAACATTTTTAAAATTGAACCAGCATTTCATGTTTCCATCAGCCCAGTTGGGACTTTTTTCATGTGTCAGGTAATTCCTCCGCATGAAATGGTCGGATGGAAACCTGGTTAGTGAGCATTTCATTCTATCTGTTCTCCTCTACTTTCCCTAGCTGGCAAAGTACCAGGATGTTGTCTCTGGATTTGAATCTGAATTTAGAGTCTGAATGCATATATGACACTTTGATAAACTTGAAATGATATTTGTATACTTGATACACAGACAAGGAATGCAATATCTACCATTCTAAAACTGAATATATGAATATTGAATTCAATTGAAATGGAATTTGAAAACTGAATGCAATAGTCACTCATTTTAGTTTTTTTTAAAGAAATACAAGTTCAATTTAGGAATTCAAATGATTCAATTTGTGCACTACAAATTGTGTTCAATTCAAATTCGAAATATCCTAATAGAAATTCAAAATTAAGTACAATCAAGTACAATTTATGTTAGTACATAAACTGCTCCATACCTTTATACAGTCATCATACAGAATACTGTATACATGACACACCAAAATATTAGGCTATACAAAGTAGGACATATCTGTTGGTGTTTTCATAATATGCTAGGCCTTGATGGATAACTAGATACCAACTGGAACACGCAACATGCACCGGCAGAAATGTAAACTTGATTAACTATCGGGTGGGATGTTTTGAAAGCGAGCACTGTAAAGCCACGGACAAGGTTAAGAGCGGAGCAACAGCCGGAGGGTAGGGACAGCCATGATCTGCTGAACCGGTTTCCTGACACTGTTCGGTTAACATTCACATATGCACACAAGTGAAAAGGAAAAAGACTATAAAAAAAGTCCAGCTGAAGTTGTGAGGAACAGACGGAGCTCTGTCACTTAGCCCAGTGCCACTGCCACCTAACGGACCCCAAACGGGGTCCTCCTTGCTCTGTGATTTCTGGGTCTGATCACCTTTTCTCACTTGCTGCCACTCTCTCTCTTTATGAGGCAAGATGTGTAAATATGATTGATGTAACCGGGCGGGTAAGTTCTCGCATACTACTGTCGTGTCTCCCTGGTTACGCAGATGGGTACACGGTGGTTGTCTGGGTGATGGCTGGAGGGGCTAGCCATGGTGAGCCTGGTTACGTGATTGGTCCAATCTGCCGGGCCCCTGTGTTTTGGTATAGCACCAGCTGACCTGAATAACAGTGAAAGAAGCTCTCTGTTGTTTCCTTCTCCAATAGGAGTCTGTTTGTGTGTGTTCGCCGTGGCTGCCCGTGTGCATCAATAAGCCTCACATCACTAGCTCTCTCTGTGTTGTTGGGTTTCATGTGGCTGCCTGCATAGACAGAGAGCTGCGTCTCTTTACAGACCTCAGATCAGCTGCAGCAAAGTCATCAGGCTAAGCACAAAGACAACCTTATCTGTGGTGACTCAGTTTTAAACAAGCCATGGAAACTCAATAAATAACCCACTGACAGACAGGTTTCAGGGTAAAATATGTGTTGGCCCAGGTTCCCATACACGCAATATCTCATCTCATACCAAAGTGCAGCCCTTTTCAAAGTTCGAAACCATTGACTACTGGCCCTGCCTTCAACCATAACCATGACAAGAGTGTTCTAGAATCTTGATTAGAGTGCAGATTGCGGTCCAAAAGGGGTTTGACCGTGACTGATTGTCAGGTATGGAGGGAAACGCCAAGCTAGTCCCAGTATGTGGGTCACGTCTGTCATCGGCTAATCCTGTGTGATGCATTCTTGTTTGAACAGCCACCAGGTTCTCAGACCTTTGGTTATGTAACTAGTTAATGGATGCCAAGACACCAGAGAGAGTGAGAGAGGGTGAGAGAGAGAATGCCCTCGATGCCCCCTGGCTTGGCTGAGGAAGATATTGGTCCAAGGTGATGGGGTTATCTGGGGTTTTATTTGGTAGCAGGGATGGACTTTCTGACAGAACACTCTCACCTTTGAATTCACTGCACCTCTGGGCTGAAATAAAAGCCAAGCCAGGCTCTGTCGCAGCCGTCCATGACCGGGGGACCCATGGGGCAGTGCACATTTGGCCCCAGCGTTGTCCGGGTTAGGGGAGGGTTTTCCCGGCAGGGATGTTCTTGTCGCGCACTAGTGACCCCTGTGGCGGGCTGGGTGCAATGCACACTGACACGGTTGGCAGGTGTACAGTGTTTCCTCCGACACATTGGTGCGGCTGGCTTCCGGGTTAAGCGGGCGTTGTGTCAAAGAGCAGTGCGGCTTGGCTGGGTTGTGTTTAGGAGGATGCATGGCTCTCGACCTTCACCTCTCCCAAGTCCATTCAGGAGTTGCAGCGATGGGACAAGACTGTAACTACCAATTGGATACCACGAAAAAGGAGTAAAGATTTTTATTTATTTAAATGGTACACTTTCAGTACATTATTGAGTGTAACCTATAGATCAGATTCAGACAACTCCAGTATTAATACAAGTCAAAAGGGGAGAAATTCAATCAAAATCTCTTTCTTATAGTCAATCTTTCTCTTCAGTGGGGATAAGTAGACAGGAATCAGAGGCCTGGACTCACACTGACAGACAGACGCCATGCAGCTTTATAGTACTCCATTACTTTCATTGCAACGGTGTGTGTGTGTGTGCGTGTGTGTGTGTGTGTGTGT
>NC_060180.1:23925904-24028157 GCF_021184085.1 Oncorhynchus gorbuscha
GATTCTGGTGCAGAATACACCGGGTCTCTCCCTCCCCATATTGACTGATACCTGATCCTGGTGCAGAATACACCGGGTCTCTCCCTCCCCATATTGACTGATACCTGATCCTGGTGCAGAATACAGTGGGTCTCTCCCTCCCCATATTGACTGATACCTGATCCTGGTGCAGAATACAGTGGGTCTCTCCCTCCCCATATTGACTGATACCTGATCCTGGTGCAGAGTACACCGGGTCTCTCCCTCCCCATATTGACTGATACCTGATCCTGGTGCAGAATACAGTGGGTCTCTCCCTCCCCATATTGACTGATACCTGATCCTGGTGCAGAATACACCGGGTCTCTCCCTCCCCATATTGACTGATACCTGATCCTGGTGCAGAATACAGTGGGTCTCTCCCTCCCCATATTGACTGATACCTGATCCTGGTGCAGAATACAGTGGGTCTCTCCCTCCCCATATTGACTGATACCTGATCCTGGTGCAGAATACAGTGGGTCTCTCCCTCCCCATATTGACTGATACCTGATCCTGGTGCAGAATACAGTGGGTCTCTCCCTCCCCATATTGACTGATACCTGATCCTGGTGCAGAGTACACCGGGTCTCTCCCTCCCCATATTGACTGATACCTGATCCTGGTACAGAATACAGTGGGTCTCTCCCTCCCCATATTGACTGATACCTGATCCTGGTGCAGAGTACAGTGGGTCTCTCCCTCCCCATATTGACTGATACCTGATCCTGGTGCAGAATACACCGGGTCTCTCCCTCCCCATATTGACTGATACCTGATCCTGGTACAGAATACAGTGGGTCTCTCCCTCCCCATATTGACTGATACCTGATCCTGGTGCAGAATACAGTGGGTCTCTCCCTCCCCATATTGACTGATACCTGATCCTGGTGCAGAGTACACCGGGTCTCTCCCTCCCCATATTGACTGATACCTGATCCTGGTGCAGAATACACCGGGTCTCTCCCTCCCCATATTGACTGATACCTGATCCTGGTGCAGAATACAGTGGGTCTCTCCCTCCCCATATTGACTGATACCTGATCCTGGTGCAGAATACAGTGGGTCTCTCCCTCCCCATATTGACTGATACCTGATCCTGGTGCAGAATACAGTGGGTCTCTCCCTCCCCATATTGACTGATACCTGATCCTGGTGCAGAATACACCTGATCCTGGTGGTCTCTCCCTCCCCATATTGACTGATACCTGATCCTGGTGCAGAATACACCGGGTCTCTCCCTCCCCATATTGACTGATACCTGATCCTGGTGCAGAATACACCGGGTCTCTCCCTCCCCATATTGACTGATACCTGATCCTGGTACAGAATACACCGGGTCTCTCCCTCCCCATATTGACTGATACCTGATCCTGGTGCAGAATACACCGGGTCTCTCCCTCCCCATATTGACTGATACCTGATCCTGGTGCAGAATACACTGGGTTTCTCCCTCCCCATATTGACTGATACCTGATCCTGGTGCAGAATACAGTGGGTCTCTCCCTCCCCATATTGACTGATACCTGATCCTGGTGCAGAATACAGTGGGTCTCTCCTCCCCATATTGACTGATACCTGATCCTGGTGCAGAGTACATCCTGGGTCTCTCCCTCCCCATATTGACTGATACCTGATCCTGGTGCAGAATACACCGGGTCTCTCCCTCCCCATATTGACTGATACCTGATCCTGGTGCAGAATACAGTGGGTCTCTCCCTCCCCATATTGACTGATACCTGATCCTGGTACAGAATACAGTGGGTCTCTCCCTCCCCATATTGACTGATACCTGATCCTGGTGCAGAGTACACCGGGTCTCTCCCTCCCCATATTGACTGATACCTGATTCTGGTGCAGAATTCACCGGGTCTCTCCCTCCCCATATTGACTGATACCTGATCCTGGTGCAGAGTACACCGGGTCTCTCCCTCCCCATATTGACTGATACCTGATCCTGGTGCAGAGTACACCGGGTCTCTCCCTCCCCATATTGACTGATACCTGATCCTGGTGCAGAATACACAGGGTCTCTCCCTCCCCATATTGACTGATACCTGATCCTGGTGCAGAGTACACCGTCTCTCCCTCCCCATATTGGTCTCCTCCCTCCCCATATTGACTGATACCTGATCCTGGTGCAGAGTACACCGGGTCTCTCCCTCCCCATATTGACTGATACCTGATCCTGGTACAGAATACACCGGGTTTCTCCCTCCCCATATTGATTGATACCATTCAATGCAATAATACAAAAATGACAACACAAGTAAAAGTGTAGTAAAATGCTAAAGCGCCGTGTCAGGTCTCTCTCTCCATTCAGAGACATCCCTATCAAGCCCCTCTGTCAGTCTGGAGCTCCTTGCATCATCTTGCGAGTCTCCATGCTGGCTCCATACATGTTTCTGTGAACACACATAATCACGGTTCTATTTGCAATGGCCGTTATGATAGGTAATATCTCGCACACGAACAGCTACTATGTTGACGTTTGAACAAGTCAGACTAAACCTACCTAATTCCGTTCTCCCCATCGACCACCATTGGTGAGCAGGCAAGAGGTGAGGCTGGAGGTGAGGTCTTTGCCAGTCAGTCACACACAAACACACACAGAGCACTGATTGCATTATCAATGGTGGTTATCATTGGCCCGGTGGAACCAACCTGATCGCTGCGTTCTCCTTTCTATTTCACTTCAGACGATCAGGCTGGTTCCACCAGGCTAAGATATGCCCTGGACATTGTTACGCAACTAAGAAGTAGAAAATAAGCATCAAATAATGTTGATTTACATAAAGGAGGTTTCACAACTGGGTTCTCAAATGAATTCAAAGTAATGAAGTGGGTTACCTTCTGTAATTGTACAAATGATGAGCCTGTGAAAGATGCGGACAGGTGAAGGTTGCTGGCCGGATACTTGCCCACATGCTGACTGTTCCATTCTAGGCAAGTCAGTTAAGAACAAATTCTTATTTACAATGAAAGCCTTGGAACAGTGGGTTAACTGCCTTGTTCAGGGGCAGAACAACAGGTGTTTACCTTGTCAGCTCAGGGACTTGATCTGTATGCACACATGGCTGTAAGTCGCTTTGGATAAAA
Organism: Oncorhynchus gorbuscha; assembly: GCF_021184085.1. Lineage (NCBI taxonomy): Eukaryota > Metazoa > Chordata > Actinopteri > Salmoniformes > Salmonidae > Oncorhynchus > Oncorhynchus gorbuscha. Next base: position 23,929,022 of record NC_060180.1, read on the forward strand.
GTGTCTGCTAAATGGCATATATTATTATTATTATTATTATAAACCTTTCGGTTACTGGCCCAAAACACTGTAACCACGATGCTACCTGCTCACAGCGAGGGCACGTCTGCATGTTGCTGACGAGAGGCCCCTTGCTGGTCTTCTCCATGCTGTATGTTCGGCTGCAAACTGGACATCTCTCAAGCAACTGCAGCAGGTAATCTTATGAGGTGGTGTAGATTGGGAGGGCCTGTGACAGGGTGATATGATAGACAGCGTTGGTAAACTGCATTTTGTTCTAAACAAAGCTTTTTGCTAATGGACTTCACAACTAAAATGACTCTATTGTTGTATCTGCTCAGCTAGGGGAATTAGCCTGCTATTTTATCAAGCTGGTTATTTATTTATACAACTTTTCACATAACGCACATTACCTGTTGTTGTTGATGAAGCCATCTGTGTCATCGGAGCAGTAACTAAGGTCGCTATCAGAGGCTTCATGATGGCGTGTCCTTTTCATAGGAGTTTGGGAGGGGGGTTGCACGTGGAGCTTGTCAAAGGGGGCATGACTTGTTGACATAATTGTAAAGCTTAATTTACTCGTTGTGACACACTGAGCATCCAAACTCCGTTTTAGACTAGACTGGCTTTATGACCAAAATGATCCTATGTACACATTGTAGTCCATTTTCATCCTAGAATACGTGTTTCTGGCTCATATAGATGCCACATAGCCTACCCAAAGGGATTAGTTGTTTTTTAGGGCCAGTCACTCTTCAAGTGTTGTTTTGGGGAACATTTGCGGCCTGAACGGTGTTGAAAATCTGTGTGATGTGTGAGCTGTGATCACTATTGTTGAACACGATTATTCACTCAATGTTTCAATGTCTCTGTTGTATTGGTCACTATTCAAATAAGCCACACATTTAACTAAATGAAATGTTCTGCTCAATATTTAATCAGTTCAATCAGTTCAACCTTTAATAAATTGCAAATGCAAATGACATTAAACTCATGACCACTTTTATTTCCAGTGTCAGATGAATCCCTGGTCAAAACAACTTTTTGTTGGAGTTTAAACTTGGCCTTTGACTTGAAGCATGGAAACCAAGAGTTCATTAAAGAGGAAGACTTACTTGCCCCAGGGAAACAGAACCAGTCAGTCATTTTTCTCATTCCAGACATACTTAAGACTGCAGCAGTCCCTTTCTCCGAAGCGGTGCTTTTTCAGCTGAGTTTAGAAGGGGGAGAGAGAGGATGGAGGGAGAGAGATGATACAGTGACGTGTTGCGGAGAGAGAGAGACGAGTTTGAGAATGAAAGACAGACTACTGTATAGTTAGGCATGAACATTCGAGGCTTACTGCAAGAAAGAGATGGGTCGAAACTGTTATGGAGTTACCACTAAGGATGCATGAGATGAACTGACCGCTGAGTTGTGTGTAGGGAGTGTGGGGTCACTCTCCGGCCTCCTGACAAGCCCATTAACCTGCCATTATCTCACGCTCCACTGACCACATCACAGCACCTTTACGTAACTCGTCTTCAGTAACCTCGCACACACTCAAACTCCTCTACTCATCACAATAGTAGGATGGGAAGATTCCATACTATACTTTGGGCCAGGGGTTTGTCCTCTTTCCTGACCCTGTGAACTGAACAGGAAAAGCTCTTTGCCAGGTCACATGTTGAGAAAAAACTCCAGATCCTCTCTGTACTGTTAGATGGTCTGAAGCTGCTAGAAGGCATTCTGGCTCTAGTGTCTCCCTGTCTCTGACAGCCAAGTGTAAAGTTATCCTTCTGCAGTGCAGGGCCAGTGACTCAGCCTGAAACAATGACAATAATGAGCTTTCTTCACAGTAGAATGGAAAAGGACACGTACGCAGCTCACCAGCGGGGAAAAAAGCACTGCTTGGATGATTAACATACTTTCATGACAGTGAGACGAAACTTTGCTGAAAGGCCAAAGGACACACACACACTAGAGGGTGTCATGTGGGCTAAGGCACCGAGAAGAACACACACACACACACACAAAAACACTCTGGCAGCAACAAGGAAAGAAACACTGTTTAGAACGCCCTTGAAATTGGACAGGGATAAACACACTATGCACGTTTGCAAATACACCAAACAACGGGCGTTTAAAAAAAGCAAGTGCAAGGCCACAGAAATCACAGCTTTGCCAGGGTTATGTTCCATGTGAACACCATAGGGAGGAAAAGTGGCAGTTTGCAATGCCAGTATGTCTGTAAAAATGACAAGTGAGCTGAAAACCACAGTCAGGCTCTGCCCCTCAGTACCTCCTGTTGGGGCCTGCAATGCCCTACTGAGAATCCGTCACTACTATAAGGCAACATTTTCCCACAGTGCACTACTCCCCTCAACAAGACTAGGGACAGAGAGGAAGAGGCAAAGCAAGAGGTTTTACTCTGCCCAAAATCTGCCCGCGTAAATAAGGCCACAAAGTAAGGAATTTTTGTACGGAGGTCAATGAGAGAGTCTCAAATTTGTTTAACAAACAATGTATTTCCATTACTAGAGCTAGAATTGATTTAACCGACCTGGAAGACCAGGTGTGTTGACTTTAGGCAATCCCTGAACTGATCAATTAGCTCAGTTGGTCGGGTGTGGTGACTAGTTGGAACAAAATCCTGCAGTACCTGCGGCGCTCCCGGAACAGGGTTGCCTACCACTGATGTAGGCCCTATAGGGGCTGGAGAGCCTCTATTGATGGCCAGGTTATCTGTAGCGTTGAGGTCAGCTTGACCCAAGGCACAGTCAGTCATTTGCTCTGACCACACCCTTTTTTATATTCTAACATAGACGGTTGGTTGTTTCATAACAAAACCGTGCACAACTATTGGGTAAATCAGACGGGGTCGGCTTAGATTTTTGACAACATGTCATTTATATTTAGTCTCCAAACGTTTATTGAAAACATAAATGCATTTGCACGAGCACTTGTTGTCTCCAAAATACATCTGTAGAGTTGCTGGTTAGCTAGCTAGCGAATGTTGCCATAATAGCATTGACATGAAATCAGTCAAAACACCTCAAGACAAGACATGGTCTCGAGAACAAGATAAAACTAGCTGAAACGAGCAACCTACAATTCCCCACATGAAAGCTTCTTGTCATTGTTGCTAGCTATCTGACCGTTCAGAATCATAACAAAGCACATGTTTTGTGACATTGTCAGCCAACCTGTCTATTAAATAAAAATTGTGAAAATTGTTACTGACACTTTCGGGTGGTGTGCTACAGGGTGGTTGCACATGGTGGGTGGGTGGGGGGGGGGGCAATGTTTCTGAAACTAGTTGTACAGTATCGAAGAGTAATGGAAATGAGGTGGAATGTACAGCGGTTAAAGTGTGGAGTGTCCGGGTAGAATCACAGTAATGAACTTTTACAACCCATGCCGCTGGAGATTGGAGCACTTGATGAGATAGTGGCTGCGGTCAAGGCTTCTGTGATATGGGTGGGGCGTTTTAATGCAGACAACCTGCTTTGAGGTCGTGCCAATATGGATCGGAACAGGAAAGTTATAACCACGGATTGGTCTGCAAAAACAATGGAGGTGATTGGGTTTTCCCATTCCGAGCTCTTTTGGCTGAAAACTGTTGGTGGAAGTGAATTAAAGACCTAGACCCTTATACTCTGAAAAAGCTTGGTGTGAGGAATTTGCAGAGAAATGTGCAGAAGGAGTGAATAAGGTTAATAGTGACTGATCCATTGAAGAATGGAATGAATCTGTCATGTTTGTCATTTATTATCATGTCTTGTCCCTGTGCTCCCCATGCTATTCGTTTCCCTCTGCTGGTCTTATTTGGTTCTTTCCCTCCTTCTATCCCTCTCTCTCCCCCTCCCTCTCTCACTCTCTCGCTCTCTCTTCTCTCTATCGTTCCGTTCCTGCTCCCAGCTGTTCCTATTCCCCTAATCATCATTTAGTCTTCCCACACCTGTTCCCGATCCTTTCCCCTGATTAGAGTCCCTATTTATTCCTTTGTGTTCCGTTCCTGTCCCGTCGGTTCCTTGTTTTGTATTCACCATGCTGTGATTGTGTTTCGCCCTGTCCTGTCGTGTTTTTTGCCTTCATCAGATGCTGCGTGTGAGCAGGTGTCTCTGTCTACTACGGCCTGCGCCTACCCGAAGCGACCTGCAGTCTGTGGCCGCTTCTCTTGTTATTCCCCTCTACAGACTAGAGGATTTCTGTTATTCCCTGTTTGGATTTGAATAAACTCTGTTTCTGTTAAGTCGCTTTTGGGTCCTCTATCACCTGCATGACAGAAGGAACCGACCAAGTAATGGACCCAGCGACTTCAGACGCTCGTTACACTGCCGTCGAGATCCAAGGAGCCATGCTCGGCAGACACGAGCAGGAATTGTCTGCTGCTCGCCATGCCGTGGAGAACCTGGCCGCTCAGGTTTCCGACCTCTCTGGACAGTTCCAGAGTCTACGTCTCGTGCCACCTGTTACTTCCTGGCCTGCCGAGCCTCCAGAACCTAGGGTTAATAACCCACCTTGCTACTCCGGGCAGCCCACTGAGTGCCGCTCCTTTCTCACGCAGTGTGAGATTGTGTTCTCTCTCCAACCCAACACATACTCTAGAGAGAGAGCTCGGGTTGCTTACGTCATTTCACTCCTTACTGGCCGGGCTCGAGAATGGGGCACAGCTATCTGGGAGGCAAGGGCTGATTGCTCTAACAAGTTCCAGAACTTTAAAGAGGAGATGATTCGGGTTTTTGACCGTTCAGTTTTTGGTAGGGAGGCTTCTAGGGCCCTGGCTTCCTTATGCCAAGGTGAACGGTCCATAACGGATTATTCTATTGAGTTTCGCACTCTTGCTGCCTCTAGTGAGTGGAACGAGCCGGCGCTGCTCGCTCGTTTTCTGGAGGGACTCCACGCAGTGGTTAAGGATGAGATTCTCTCCCGGGAGGTTCCTTCAGATGTGGACTCTTTGATTGCTCTCGCCATCCGCATAGAACGACGGGTAGATCTTCGTCACCGGGCTCGTGGAAGAGAGCTCGCATCAACGGTGTTTCCCTGCTCCGCATCGCAACCATCTCCCTCCTCTGGCTTTGAGACTGAGCCCATGCAGCTGGGAGGGATTCGCATCTCGACTAAGGAGAGGGAACGGAGGATCACCAACCGCCTGTGCCTCTATTGCGGAGTTGCTGGACATTTTGTTAATTCATGTCCAGTAAGAGGCCAGAGCCCATCAGTAAGCGGAGGGCTACTGGTGAGCGCTACTACTCTGGTCTCTTCATCTAGATCTTGTACTACTATGTCGGTCCATCTACGCTGGACCGGTTCGGGTGCTACATGCAGTGCCTTGATTGACTCTGGGGCTGAGGGTTGTTTCATGGACGAAGCATGGGTTCGGAAACATAACATTCCTTTCAGACCGTTAGACAAGCCTACGCCCATGTTTGCCTTAGATGGTAGTCATCTTCCCAGTATCAGATTTGAGACACTACCTTTAACCCTCACAGTATCTGGTAACCACAGTGAGACTATTTCTTTTTTGATTTTCCGTTCACCGTTTACACCTGTTGTTTTGGGTCATCCCTGGCTAGTATGTCATAATCCTTCTATTAATTGGTCTAGTAATTCTATCCTATCCTGGAACGTTTCTTGTCATGTGAAGTGTTTAATGTCTGCCATCCCTCCCGTTTCTTCTGTCCCTACTTCCCAGGAGGAACCTGGCGATTTGACAGGAGTGCCGGAGGAATATCATGATCTGCGCACGGTCTTCAGTCGGTCCCGAGCCAACTCCCTTCCTCCTCACCGGTCGTATGATTGTAGTATTGATCTCCTTCCGGGGACCACTCCTCCTCGAGGTAGACTATACTCTCTGTCGGCTCCCGAACGTAAGGCTCTCGAGGATTATTTGTCTGTGTCTCTTGACGCCGGTACCATAGTGCCTTCTTCTTCTCCGGCCGGGGCGGGGTTCTTTTTGTTAAGAAGAAGGACGGTACTCTGCGCCCCTGCGTGGATTATCGAGGGCTGAATGACATAACGGTTAAGAATCGTTATCCGCTTCCCCTTATGTCATCAGCCTTCGAGATTCTGCAGGGAGCCAGGTGCTTTACTAAGTTGGACCTTCGTAACGCTTACCATCTCGTGCGCATCAGAGAGGGGGACGAGTGGAAAACGGCGTTTAACACTCCGTTAGGGCATTTTGAGTACCGGGTTCTGCCGTTCGGTCTCGCCAATGCGCCAGCTGTTTTTCAGGCATTAGTTAATGATGTTCTGAGAGACATGCTGAACATTTTTGTTTTTGTCTATCTTGACGATATCCTGATTTTTTCTCCGTCACTCGAGATTCATGTTCAGCACGTTCGACGTGTTCTACAGCGCCTTTTAGAGAATTGTCTCTACGTAAAGGCTGAGAAGTGCTCTTTTCATGTCTCCTCCGTTACTTTTCTCGGTTCCGTTATTTCCGCTGAAGGCATTCAGATGGATTCCGCTAAGGTCCAAGCTGTCAGTGATTGGCCCGTTCCAAGGTCACGTGTCGAGTTGCAGCGCTTTTTAGGTTTCGCTAATTTCTATCGGCGTTTCATTCGTAATTTCGGTCAAGTTGCTGCCCCTCTCACAGCTCTTACTTCTGTCAAGACGTGTTTTAAGTGGTCCGGTTCCGCCCAGGGAGCTTTTGATCTTCTAAAAGAACGTTTACGTCCGCTCCTATCCTCGTTACTCCTGACGTCACTAGACAATTCATTGTCGAGGTTGACGCTTCAGAGGTAGGCGTGGGAGCCATTCTATCCCAGCGCTTCCAGTCTGACGATAAGGTTCATCCTTGCGCTTATTTTTCTCATCGCCTGTCGCCATCTGAGCGCAACTATGATGTGGGTAACCGTGAACTGCTCGCCATCCGCTTAGCCCTAGGCGAATGGCGACAGTGGTTGGAGGGGCGACCGTTCCTTTTGTCGTTTGGACAGACCATAAGAACCTTGAGTACATCCGTTCTGCCAAACGACTTAATGCCCGTCAAGCTCGTTGGGCGTTGTTTTTCGCTCGTTTCGAGTTTGTGATTTCTTACCGTCCGGGTAGCAAGAACACCAAGCCTGATGCCTTATCCCGTCTGCTTAGTTCTTCTGTGGCTTCTACTGATCCCGAGGGGATTCTTCCTTATGGGCGTGTTGTCGGGTTAACAGTCTGGGGAATTGAAAGACAGGTTAAGCAAGCACTCACGCACACTGCGTCGCCGCGCTTGTCCTAGTAACCTCCTTTTTCGTTCCTGTTTCCACTCGTCTGGCTGTTCTTCAGTGGGCTCACTCTGCCAAGTTAGCTGGTCATCCCGGTGTTCGAGGCACTCTTGCGTCTATTCGCCAGCGCTTTTGGTGGCCGACTCAGGAGCGTGACACGCGCCGTTTCGTGGCTGCTTGTTCGGACTGCGCGCAGACTAAGTCGGGTAACTCTCCTCCTGCCGGTCGTCTCAGACCGCTCCCCATTCCTTCTCGACCATGGTCTCACATTGCCTTAGACTTCATTACCGGTCTGCCTTTGTCTGCGGGGAAGACTGTGATTCTGACGGTTGTCGATAGGTTCTCTAAGGCGGCACATTTCATTCCCCTCGCTAAACTTCCTTCCGCTAAGGAGACGGCACAAATCATTATTGAGAATGTATTCAGAATTCATGGCCTCCCGTTAGACGCCGTTTCAGACAGAGGCCCGCAATTCACGTCACAGTTTTGGAGGGAGTTCTGTCGTTTGATTGGTGCGTCCGTCAGTCTCTCTTCCGGGTTTCATCCCCAGTCTAACGGTCAAGCAGAGAGGGCCAATCAGACGATTGGTCGCATACTACGCAGCCTTTCTTTCAGAAACCCTGCGTCTTGGGCAGAACAGCTCCCCTGGGCAGAATACGCTCACAATTCGCTTCCTTCGTCTGCTACCGGGTTATCTCCGTTTCAGAGTAGTCTGGGTTACCAGCCTCCTCTGTTCTCATCCCAGCTTGCCGAGTCCAGCGTTCCCTCCGCTCAAGCGTTTGTCCAACGTTGTGAGCGCACCTGGAGGAGGGTGAGGTCTGCACTTTGCCGTTACAGGGCACAGACGGTGAGAGCCGCCAATAAACGCAGGATTAAGAGTCCAAGGTATTATTGCGGCCAGAGAGTGTGGCTTTCCACTCGCAACCTTCCTCTTACGACAGCTTCTCGTAAGTTGACTCCGCGGTTCATTGGTCCGTTCCGTGTCTCCCAGGTCGTCAATCCTGTCGCTGTGCGACTGCTTCTTCCGCGACATCTTCGTCGCGTCCATCCTGTCTTCCATGTCTCCTGTGTTAAGCCCTTTCTTCGCACCCCCGTTCGTCTTCCCTCCCCCCTCCCGTCCTTGTCGAGAGCGCACCTATTTACAAGGTACATAAGATCATGGACATGCGTTCTCGGGGACGGGGTCACCAATACCTAGTGGATTGGGAGGGTTACGGTCCTGAGGAGAGGAGTTGGGTTCCGTCTCGGGACGTGCTGGACCGTTCACTCATCGATGATTTCCTCCGTTGCCGCCAGGATTCCTCCTCGAGTGCGCCAGGAGGCGCTCGGTGAGTGGGGGTACTGTCATGTTTGTCATTTATTATCATGTCTTGTCCCTGTGCTCCCCATGCTATTCGTTTCCCTCTGCTGGTCTTATTTGGTTCTTTCCCTCCTTCTATCCCTCTCTCTCCCCCTCCCTCTCTCACTCTCTCGCTCTCTCTTCTCTCTATCGTTCCGTTCCTGCTCCCAGCTGTTCCTATTCCCCTAATCATCATTTAGTCTTCCCACACCTGTTCCCGATCCTTTCCCCTGATTAGAGTCCCTATTTATTCCTTTGTGTTCCGTTCCTGTCCCGTCGGTTCCTTGTTTTGTATTCACCATGCTGTGATTGTGTTTCGCCCTGTCCTGTCGTGTTTTTTTGCCTTCATCAGATGCTGCGTGTGAGCAGGTGTCTCTGTCTACTACGGCCTGCGCCTACCCGAAGCGACCTGCAGTCTGTGGCCGCTTCTCTTGTTATTCCCCTCTACAGACTAGAGGATTTCTGTTATTCCCTGTTTGGATTTGAATAAACTCTGTTTCTGTTAAGTCGCTTTTGGGTCCTCTATCACCTGCATGACAGAATCCCTGTGTTCAATGATAATTCAAGCTTCTGTACTTACTATCCCACAGAAAAGGCCCCCCCTAGGGCACGGATCTGTGTGCCCTGGTGAAACAACGATTGTGACGCTGCGGTTTGTGCTATAAATTTGGCACACAGGGCCCTGAGACGATATCCAATGGAAATTGGGGGCGGTACAGAGTGGGAGACTTGTGAGCGGTGATTCGGCGAATGTCTGGAAGTTACAGACGGTTGGCTGTGCCAGTGTTGGAGGATGGAGAAGAGATTGCCGTAAATGAGGTAAAGTTGAATTATGTGTCAAAGCAGGCTATGACATGGCTATGACATGGACAGTATTGATGTCAGACAGAGCGGATGAACTTGAACCCAACTATAACAATATTGACCAGAGCAACATGTTTTAAGAACAAATGATCTGCGCCGGGCGATACTATTTGTTGCTACGAACAACTTAAACACCTGGATGATTTGGTACTGGAGGAGGTACTGGAGGAGGTACTGGAGGAGGTACTGGAGGAGGTACTGGCGTTAATTAATACAGTATGGGAGAAGGGAACGTTACCAGCAGTGTGGAAGCAGGCCATAGTGGTGCCAATTGTGAAACAGCGAAAACAAGCATCCCACCCAGGCTCATACGGACCTATAGTGTTGGCCTCTGTACTGTGTAAAGGAATGAAAAGAATGGTTACAGACAGATTAGTACATATGTTTGAGAGTCTCTCTTCTCTTATCCCCGTACCAGAGCGGATTTAGGTTAGGGCGTTGTACCATGGACTGTGATATAAAGAAGGGGATAAGAAGGGGATAAAAGAAGGGGATAAAAGTATTTAGTCAGCCACCAATTGTGCAAGTTCTCCCACTTAAAAAGATGAGAGAGGCCTGTAATTTTCATCATAGGTACACTTCAACTATGACAGACAAAATGAGAAAAAAAACTTCTTCTTTAAGAGGCTCTTCTGTCCTCCACTCGTTACCTGTATTAATGGCACCTGTTAGAACTTGTTATCAGTATAAAAGACACCTGTCCACAACCTCAAACAGTCACACTCCAAACTCCACTATGGCCAAGACCAAAGAGCTGTCAAAGGACACCAGAAACAAAATTGTAGACTTGCACCAGGCTGGGAAGACTGAATCTGCAATAGGTAAGCAGCTTGGTTTGAAGAAATCAACTGTGGGAGCAATTATTAGGAAATGGAAGACATACAAGACCACTGATAATCTCCCTCGATCTGGGGCTCCACGCAAGATCTCACCCCGTGGGGTCAAAATGATCACAAGAACGGTGAGCAAAAATCCCAGAACCACACGGGGGGACCTTGTGAATGACTTGCAGAGAGCTGGGACCAAAGTAACAAAGCCTACCATCAGTAACACACCACGCCGCCAGGGACTCAAATCCTGCAGTGCCCGACGTGTCCCCCCACCTTAAGCCAGTACATGTCCAGGCCTGTCTGAAGTTTGCTAGAGAGTATTTGGATGATCCAGAAGAAGATAGGGAGAATGTCATATGGTCAGATGAAACCAAAATCTAACTTTATGGTAAAAACTCAACTTGTCGTGTTTGGAGGACAAAGAATGCTGAGTTGCATCCAAAGAACACTATACCTACTGTGAAGCATGGGTTGGAAACATCATGCTTTGAGGCTGTTTTTCTGCAAAGGGACCAGGACGACTGATCCGTGTAAAGGAAATAATGAATGGGGCCATGTATCGTGACATTTTGAGTGAAACGTGGCTGGGTCTTTCAGCATGACAATGATCCCAAACACACCACCTGGGCAACAAAGGAGTGGCTTCGTAAGAAGCATTTCAAGGTCCTGGAGTGGCCTAGCCAGTCTCCAGATCTCAACCCCATAGAAAATCTTTGGAGGGAGTTGAAAGTCTGTGTTGCCCAGCAACAGCCCCAAAACATCACTGCTCTAGAGGAGATCTGCATGGAGGAATTGGCCAAAATACCAGCAACAGTGTGTGAAAACCTTGTGAAGAATTATAGAAAACGTTTGACCTCTGTCATTGCCAACAAAGGGTATATAACAAAGTATTGAGATAGACTTTTGTTATTGACCAAATACTTATTTTCCACCATAATATGCAAATAAATTCATAAAAAATCCTACAATGTGATTTTCTGGATTTTGTTTCTAATTTTGTCTGTCGTAGTTGAAGTGTACCTATGATGAAAATTATAGGCCTCTCTAATCTTTTTAAGTGGGAGAACTTGCACAATTGGTGGGTGACTAAATACTTTTTTGCCCCACTGTATAACAAATATTTCAAGAGTAGCTTTTTTCCATAACATGGTAGCAGCTGTCAGGCGCACTGGATTGAGTGTGTTAAGAACTGCAACGCTACTGGGTATTTCACGCTCAACAGTTTCCTGTGTGTATCAAGAATGACCTGCCACCCAAAGGACATCCAGTCAATGGCAGGCTAGTGGTCAAAACAGCTACCCAGCACTAAATAAACTTCAGCTAGTGATAAATAAGGTTGCTAGAATCTTGACTAGAACCAAAAAAGGTAATCATATTACTCCAATGCTAGCTTCCCTCACTGGCTTTCTGTTAAGGCTGGGGCTGATTTCAAGGTTTTACTGTTAACCTAAAAAGGCTCCAGAGTGGCGCAGTGGTCTAAGGCACTACATCTCAGTTCAAATCCAGGCTGTATCACATCTGGCTGTGATTGGGAGTCCCATGGGTGGATCACAATTGGCCCAGCATTGTCTGGGTTTGACTGGGGTAGGCTGTCATTGTAAATAAGAACGTAGTTATTAACAGACTTGCCCAGTTAAAATAAGGTTTAAAAATGACATGGACTTGCTTCTACCTATCTCTCTGATTTGGTCCTGCTGTACATACCTACATGTGTGCTGCAGTCACAAGACGCAGACCTCTTTACTGATCCTAGAATTAATATGATTGAGTGTAGTCTGGTCTAGGGGTGCGAAGGTGAGCGGCAAACCACTGGAGTGACAAACCACCCTTGCCATCTCTCTTTCTGGCCGGCTCCCCTCTCTCCAACTCGGATTCTTTGCCTCTGACCCTATTACGGGGGCTGAGTCCCTGGCTTGCTCGTGCTCTCCCATGCCTTCCCTAGGGAGGGTGCATTATGAAATATACGTTTTCTTAACAGAAATCCATTTTCTAAATAGGATAACATTTTATATTTAATTTTCCTCAAATCTGCCATCAGCTAGCTTGCTAGCAAAAGCTAGCATAGCTGCATTTTACTTAGAAACAAACATTAAAACCCCTAGCTAGCTATATTCATAACAATTCAGGTATATGACAAAATAGTTTATTTTGCTGTATTTGACTCTGGTGACAATAATAAAACAGTCATTGAATTTGAAAGGCCTGTATTTTGTTTACAGGCTATACAATTACATTTCCTGTTTAACACTGAGCGGTTGTTTTTGGCTCTGTAAAGGGCCTGTTCTGACAGAAAAAAAACTGCTACAGCCCTTGTCTTTTTGGAAATTGAACTCAAATCTTACTCCTCCTTATGTCCTAAAAATCTCCTCCACCCTCCATAAAGGCCATAAATCATGCGCTGTGGTCATATTCATAGAGTATGCAATGTCAGTCTAGTCACCAAAAGTGTGTTACTATTGGAATTTGTACATGTTTAGAGTGTAGGATACAATATTATACGTCTTTTAGAAAATGCCACCAGAGGGTGTTAGAGTTTAAGAGGATATATACATCATCCCTCTGAGCATACGCTGGTTGAATCAACGTTGTTTCCGTGTCATTTCTATTAAATTACGTTACCAATTTCTGTTAAATTACTTTACCAATGTTGAAAAGACTTTGAACTGTGCCCAGTGGGATATAATTATAATCAAGATTGATGATATTAATAATAATAATATTAAGTGATAATTATTAATGTTCCACAAAAATACCGAAATAATGTTTTAATACATTTCATTTGTATGAATAAATGAAGTTTAACATTAAAATATTGAAATGACTCATGTACTCTCATTTCTACTTCTTCACAATAAAGAATTAAGTGTCCCGCTTTGCCAATCAAGGTGTCCCAATTTGCCAGTATCAACTGAAATAACAATTTGTGTTTGAAGAAGTCATCTATCCTATGTTTAATATTCCTTTATTTTTGTTTAGTAGAGTTCCTAAGCTATTTATCATGCACCATGCTGGGGTTAAGACAATGTGATGATTCTGTAAGGTGTTCCAGAAAGCACATTTTCAGAAAGTATCCCGCCCCAGTTAGCACAATTAGATCCTTGGAAGTTGTGGTAATGTACATTTTTGGTTTCCTATTTGGTATTCTATTAGGATCCCTATTAGCTGTTGCAAAAGCAGCAGCTACTCCTCCTGGGGTTCGCACAAAACATGAAACATGACATAATACAGAACATCAATAGACAAGACCAGAACTACATACATTTTAAATTGGTTCTGGAAACGAAGCCATACGTTTCTTGACCAGTAAAAATTTAAGGTTTTTTAAACATTCTGAGAATGGAAGTGAACATTTTGCCTGTTCCGGTAATGCAAATTCTTAAGTTGCAGGGAGGTTCTGAGAACATTTTACTATGGTTCCCTGAAAGTTTTCCAGGGAGGTTTTAATGTTCTGAGAATGGAAATTGTAAGTTATTTGGTGGTTTTTGAATGACTATTTCAATAAGACTTTTAATTACTTTATTTGCTTATTTAAACAGGCACCGTTTCAAAGGAAACAAGTACTCATTAAGATCAGATGTGGCCAATTAGTGGGCGTGGCCAATGCACCAGAACACACTTAAAGATACTTTTATTGACGCTGAGAATGGAATGTATATATTTTTAAATAACATTCTTAGAATGGTCTCTGAACATCATTAAAGTTTTCAGTTATTCCCACAGAAGAATATTGTTTCTTAACGTTCTCTGAGCGCTCTGAAAACATGACTTTATAGAGAACCATGAGGAAACGTTATGCTGAAGTACTGAAACTCCCACCTAAGATACTTATGGTTCTCAGAACGTCATGTGCTAGCTGGGAATCCTGCACCCTTCCCAGAACGTTGTGGGACGGTTGTATGCAGAAAAACTGTAGTACAACCATGCTCTGCCAACTCCAAGAAACATTTTTCTGACATTTCCTCTTCTCTACTCTCCTGCATGATGCTGACCCTATATCTCCCCCCTCTCTCTCTCCCTCTCTCCCAGTGGTGGAGCCAGTCCCTGAACACTGCAACACATCTACTGTAGTCCGTGTAGCTCTACACAGAGATGGATGGTTCAAGGATTAGGCCCTGAAATGGCTGTCATATAAACACTACAATGGGAATCCAAAAATGGACACCAGGACTCAGACACATCCATCTGTTCTTGTGCAGGAATTTGGCATGTCTTTTGTCTATTTTCAGAAACACTGCTGTGTACTCCAGTACTTTCCCTCAGTCATATTTTTACTTTACAGTGACCATTAGGAAGCGTAGTCAACTCACTATCTCACTTATCTTCACCTCCTTGACCTGACTGTTAAACTCATCAGCCTCTCTTTCTCTCTGTCTCCATTTCATTTATGGTTCTCATTCTCTCTCTGTCTTTTTCTTGCACCGCAATCTCTCCCTCTTTATCTTTATCCTCTCTGTGACTCTCACTCCCTCTTTCCCTCATTCTCTATTTCTCTTCTTTCTATTTCTTAATCTCTTCACTTCCCTTGTCTTCTCTATCACTCTCTCTTTCCACCCCCTCACTCTCTCTCTCTCTCTCTCTCTCTCTCTCTCTCTCTCTCTCTCTCTCCTCTCTCTCTCTCTCCGTCTCTGTCTATCTCTCTACCCCCCTCGCTCTCTCTCTTTCTCTGTCTGTCTCTCTCTCTCAACCTATGTTAGGATTACCCGTTACGTAATCAGATTACTTTTAATGAGTAACTAGTAATGTAACTTTTTTAAACTGGGTAATATAATTAAAGTTACTTTGTCAAGTAATGGATGAGTTACTTTCAGAATCATATCTCTACCCGGAGCATGTTTCCATGATCCGATGTCGACTTGTTTCCTCATTTAGTTCTCGAGTGAGCGGGAAAAGGGTGTTTGGAGAAATGTCCGGACAGCTGCAGTCCCTAAAAATGTATAGAGGGCACACCTTCGATCTTTGTCATTGATCGCTTCTACCATAGCAAAGCCCATAGAGGGCTTCACCATCTAGTGGCAAGTGTACACTCTATACATCTCTATTGATCTGTGTACACACAGTCTAACCACAACCTTTCAGTGAGAGAAAGGAACATAATGCGCTACGTTTGTTAAATGTAACGAGTAATTGTAAGTCGCTCTGGATAAGAGCGTCTGCTAAATGACTTAAATGTAAATGTAATATATAATAACTAATAATAATAACTGATCATGAGTTCCGCTTTGCTCTTTTACTCTCTCTTTCTCCTTCCCTCCCTCCTTGTGTGCTTAGCTCTTCTGTTATATCTAGTTTGCTATCTCTCCCCCTCCCTCTTCGCTCTGTGTTGACCTGTGACCTGCTGTTGACCCGCGGTGACATCTGTGTGGAGGCTGCTGGGTAGGGCCCTGCTCGCCCCAGAGTCATGGCTCATGTTGGCATTCCTGGCGTGGCTGCTCTCTCACTCCGACACCCCCCACTTCCTGACACGGCTCTGTTTATGTTCCAGCGTCCAGTCCAGTGTCTGTCATTCAAAGTGGTGTTGAACTCAATGCCGTGTTGTATTTTCACAGGCAACAGGTTTCGATTTGACAACCGACTTTTGCATTGTCCCAGAGTGTTTGAATAAGGAGCAATATTAGTGCCACCAGAATTGAATTCAGAGGCGATCTCTCACATTTTGCTAGAAGGTGTGTATGTGCACTCATGTGTGTCTGTCTGTCTGGAGGGGCGTAGAGGTGAACGTTATAGGTGGGAGGGTTTATCAGTGGGCTCGACTCAGGGCTCACGGCTGATGGGCCTGATCTGGGAGAGTTGGAATTCAGCAGCAGGCTGTAGATCGTTGCCTGGGATGACAGGTCAATCTTTAACCCAGGGGCCCTGCCCCTCCACTCCTCCAGTCATCCAGGCCTGCACCATGTACTATGCCCCAGCTCACTGACACAGTTCACATCCAGCAGCAAGGCTCTATAAAGAAATAAACACAGGAGGAGTTTAATGAGTTCAATACACACAGAGAAAGATATGCACATAGACACACACTAAAACACACACACACACACAAGCATTAGGTGCATGCACACACACATACACTATCCAGCTAGCACACTTGGTTCCTTTGGAAGTTGTGGGAACGTACCTTTTGGGTTTCCCATTGGCTCTGGGAATAAAGTGATACGTTTCCTGACCCGTAAAAGTGAACATTTCTTTTACGTTCTGAGAATGGAACTGAGACTTTGCCTGTTTTGGGAACATAAATTGAATGTTTCAAATAAGACTTTTAATAACACTGCTAGCTTAGTTTAGTGTAGTGTTGAGTGTAGGGGGCAGTATTTTGATGTTTGGATGAAAAACGTACCCAAATGAAACTGCCTATTTCTCAGGCCCAGAATCTAGAATATGCATATAATTGTCAGATTTAGATAGAAAATACTCTAAAGTTTCCAAAACTGTCAAAATATTGTCTGTGAGTATAATATAACTGATATTGCAGGCAAAAACCTGAGGAAAATCAAACCCGGACATGCTGTTTTTCCTGAAAGCTCTCTGTTCCATTGCCTGCCTTCGCTCCATTTAAAGGAATATCAACCAAATTCCTTTTCCTATGGCTTCCACATGTTGTGAACAGTCTTTAGACATAGTTTCAGGCTTTTATTTTGAAAAATGAGTGAGGAAGATCACATCGCGTCATTGAATGGCTGGGTGCCAGCAGTGTTTTGCATGCGCAACAGCTTGGAGCAGACATTTTCTCTCTCTCTCCTATTGAAGAAGCTACAGTCCGGTTTAAATATTATCGATTATATATTGTAAAAACAACCTCAGGATTGATTATAAAAACGTTTGACATGTTTCTACGAACTTTACGGATACTATTTGGAAATTTCGTCTGCCTGGTCGTGACCTCTCAAGCCTGTGGATTTCTGAACATAGCGTGCCAACCAAATGGAGGTATTTTGGATATAAAAATAATGTTTATGGAACAAAAGGAACATTTATTGTGTAACTGGGAGTCTCGTGAGTGCAAACATCCGAAGATCATCAAAGGTAAGCGATTCATTTGATTGCTTTTCTGACTTTCGTGACCAATCTACTTGGCTGCTATTTGTTTGTAATGTTTTGTCCGCTGAGTGAGATGTCCTTACATAAACGCTTGGTAAGCTTTCGCTGAATAGCTTTTTTGGAACAAGCTAAGCTGTGTTTTGCTATATTGCACTTGTGATTTCATGAAAATTAAATATTTTTAGAAATTCTATTTGAATTTGGCGCTCTGCAATTCAGCGGATTTTGACGAAAATGATCCCGCTAACAGGAGGGGTGCATTGAACTCCAACGACAGATAGGATACCTTTATTTTTAATTGTGGCATGGCATCAGTGTGTTTCAAACCTATGATCTTATGTTCTCTATCCATGAAATTAGGCCTCTGCGCCACTAGGTTGAAGCACGGCATTCAAAGCTGTTCAAACAAGCACTCATTAAGATCAGGTGTGGCCAATTAGTGGGTGCGGTCAACACACCTAATCACACTTAAATTCTTAAGGCTAGGGGGCAGTACTAAATCGAGGATAGAGAGAGTTTTGTTGACGCTGAGAACGGAATGTATACTTTTTTAAATAACATTCTCAGAATATTCTTTGAACGTTACTAATGTTTTCTTGTGTGTTTAAAGGAATGTTTTCTTAATGTTCTGAGGACATGACTTCAGATAGAACCATGAGGAAACGTGTAGGAAACGTTATGCTGAAGTACTGAAATTCCCACAGAAGAATGTTGTTTGTTAAAGTTCTCTGAACTATTTGAGAACATTCCCAATGTCAAACAAGTTGGAGAACATTCCAGGAACATTACCAAAAATTAAATTAAATGCAACCATGTTTGAACTAGGTAAAGTTCTGTTAAAGTAATGAAATACCAAGAAAATAACATTATTTTGTCAAGTCCCTTAAATGTGCTGAGAATTCTCCAAAGCCGGTCAACGATCCTGCGCCATTCCCAGAACGTTGTGGAAAGGTTGTATTCAAAATAACCATAAGACAACCACACTCTCACCAAGCTCTAAGAAACATATGGTTCTCAGAACGTTATGTGCTAGCTGGGTAAACACTCCTCCACTGCCAGCTCGCCTTTTGTTCACACAGCCTTGATTTAACCTTTGTCAGCGCTGGTATCTGCTGTTTTAAAAAGTGCTGGAGTGTATCTCTCCGCTGATAGGGCCTTTCCAGAACCTCGGAGCCTCCACTGCCTCTCCACAGTGTGAATGAATAAAACACCTAGGCCACAATGAGCTATGGGGACAATAATTTGTGTATCTTATCGTTTGGGTCCACATCTACAAGGGCAGAGGAAAGAGGAGCAACCTTCACTATGAGATAGGCCTTGGTTTTTCAGAGAAAACAGGCTCCATGCCAACAGAGAATCTAGCAAAATACACTGGGAAAGAAGGTTGATCGAGAAATGAGGAATATCACGAGTCAATAGAAATAAGGGAAATCGAAGGAAAGTTGAACGGATAATCATTTTTTTACTAATTGGAGAATGTTTTTGTTGAAACCCAACATACTGTATGTAAGTGTAATCCTTATGATTCCTCCTCCATGATTCCATACTTGGATACTGTGTTCATTTCTAACTGACTATCGTTGTTCTTTCTATTTTTTTCCCACACTTCTCCACTACCTCTGACGCCAGGAAGTGTGTAATTTAAAAAAGGTGCTGACACTCGCCGCAGGATCTTCGGTGGACTGACAGGCGTCTGGGGCAAAGATGTCTGAAAGAGAGCGTCTCTCCAGTTGGCCTGGTCTGTGACTCAATGCCAACCAGTGGCGATTTTAGCATGGAAATATATATGCCATTTAGCAGACGCTTTTATCCAAAGCGACTTACAGTCATGTGTGCATACATTCTACGTACGGGTGGTCCCGGGAATCGAACCCACTACCCTGGCGTTACAAGCGCCATGCTCTACCAACTGAGCTACAGAAGGACCATCTTGGTGGGGCAAACAAAAAAAAGATTGGGGGGATGCATGCCACTACACAACACTAAACAATACATTCATTGCACTATAACAGTGACAAACTGTGCCCACAAACTGTTAGGGCCTATATAAGCTGTCCAAACAGCAGAGCTTTCTTTTCAGCACCATGTAGTGAATCCTTACCACTGCTACACCTGGCTATCAGCGGAGCCTTGTCTGGCAACTAAACATTTAATTCAGCCTCATTTACTGCCTTTTATAAAACATAGCTGATATGGCTGACTTCCTTAAACAAATGTGGATTCTACTGACAATTGAAATGTACAAACTATGGCATAAGGGAACAACGAGCAGATAAGAGACAATCCGTCATTTCAATTAAGACATTCATGAGCGAGCTAGGAAGGACATAGTCAATATAACTATTTGTTCAGCACTTTTGAAATGTACAGCGACACAATTCAGAACATGGGTCATTCTTACAGTTTTCTCCCTGTACACCCAGTCAAAACTGTAGGAGAAATAAAGGGGGCATATAAGCAGACAGTGAAAGCTCTTACAATATTTGATGATGACATTTCTCTAAAACAGGCTGTAGGCTACATGTGAACCATCAAGTCAGAAAAATAGGCTAAGTTAAGAGGGAGGAAAGGGATCAAATTATTAGGGTGAGGCTCATGTGCTACTAACAGCTTACTACACAACATACACTTTCTTGGCTACAGCATACATTGATCTGGCCAAGGCTTTCGACTCTGTCAACCACCACATCCTCATCGGCAGATTCGACAGCCTTGGTTTCTCAAATGATTGCCTCGCCTGGTTCAACAACTACTTCTCTGATAGAGTTCAGTGTGTCAAATCGGAGGGTCTGCTGTCCGGACCTCTGACAGTCTCTATGGGGGTGCCACAGGGTTCAATTCTTGGACCGACTCTCTTCTCTGTATACATCAATGAGGTCACTCTTGCTGCTGGTGAGTCCCTGATCCACCTCTACGCAGACGACACCATTCTGTATACTTCCGGCCCTTCTTTGGACACTGTGTTAACAACCCTCCAGGCAAGCTTCAATGCCATACAACTCTCATTCCGTGGCCTCCAATTGCTCTTAAATACAAGTAAAACTAAATGCATGCTCTTCAACCGATCGCTACCTGCACCTGCCCACCTGTCCAACAACACTACTCTGGACGGCTCTGACTTAGAATATGTGGACAACTACAAATACTTAGGTGTCTGGTTAGACTGTAAACTCTCCTTCCAGACCCATATCAAACATTTCCAATCCAAAGTTAAATCTAGAATTGGCTTCCTATTTCACAACAAAGCATCCTTCACTCATGCTGCCAAACATACCCTTGTAAAACTGACCATCCTACCAATCCTCGACTTTGGCGATGTCATTTACAAAATAGCCTCCAATACCCTACTCAACAAATTGGATGCAGTATATCACAGTGCAATCCGTTTTGTCACCAAAGCCCCATATACTACCCACCATTGCGACCTGTACGCTCTCATTGGCTGGCCCTCGCTTCATACTCGTCGCCAAACCCACTGGCTCCATGTCATCTACAAGACCCTGCTAGGTAAAGTCCCCCCTTATCTCAGCTCGCTGGTCACCATAGCATCTCCCACCTGTAGCACACGCTCCAGCAGGTATATCTCTCTAGTCACCCCCAAAACCAATTCTTTCTTTGGCCGCCTCTCCTTCCAGTTCTCTGCTGCCAATGACTGGAACGAACTACAAAAATCTCTGAAACTGGAAACACTTATCTCCCTCACTAGCATCTTACAGATTACTGCACCTGTACATAGCCCACCTATAATTTAGCCCAAAGAACTACCTCTTTCCCAACTGTATTTAATTTATTTATTTATTTTGCTCCTTTGCACCCCATTATTTGTATTTCTACTTTGCACATTCTTCCATTGCAAAACTACCATTCCAGTGTTTTACTTGCTATATTGTATTTACTTTGCCACCATGGCCTTTTTTGCCTTTACCTCCCTTCTCAACTAATTTGCTCACATTGTATATAGACTTGTTTATACTGTATTATTGACTGTATGTTTGTTTTACTCCATGTGTAACTCTGTGTCGTTGTATCTGTCGAACTGCTTTGCTTTATCTTGGCCAGGTCGCAATTGTAAATGAGAACTTGTTCTCAACTTGCCTACCTGGTTAAATAAAGGTGAAATAAAAAAATAAAAAATACATATCTACCTGGCATATTACATCATTTATACAGTCGGAGCTAGTTTTATCCGAGTTCCCAGTTGTCTTGAACTCACTGAAGTCTGAGATTTCCCAGTTCTGAGTTTCCAGTTGTTTTGAACGAGGCAGAGGTCATGCTGGATTGACTGCTCGCTTAACCCGGAAGCCAGTCGCACCAATGTATCGGAGGAAACACTGTCGAACTGACGACCAAAGTCAGCTTGCAAGCGCCCATCCCACCGGGATGTCGGTAGAGCACTACGAGACAAGGACATCCTGGATGGACAAACCCTCCCCTAACCCGGGCTACGCTGGGCCGCCTCATGGGTCTCCCAGTCATAGCTGGCTGTGACACAGCCTGCGATCGAACCCAGAGCTGCAATGGCACCTTAGCACTCATTGTTGAATTTGCGATTTCCAAGTTGTTGTGTAATGTTTATGTCCAATGGCCGATTGAGCACCAATAGGTTTTATCTCTAATTTCTCTTCATATGACAAGGATGGAAAATGATTTGCCAGTAGATTGTTGACTTGACGCATGATGATGACTGCGTTTCTAGCTAAGATTTTGAAAGTACGATGTTGACGTGATCTGTCCAATCAAAGCTACGGTAGATGTAACGTGATTTGACGTCATTTTATCTGTGGCCAATGACCTTGAGCCTTTTTGGATGGGCACTTCTAATGTAAGTCTATGGTTGCACCCGAGGGGCATGAACTTTCGAGCTCTACCCGTAGATTCTGCCCTTCCCTGAATGATGTGTCGCCACTGATGCCAACCAAGACAGAGTGAGAGTCAAATAGACAGGTAGAGGGCTCTCTAGCTGCTCTCTGAGAGTGTAGAAGACATTTACATTACATTTAAGTCATTTAGCAGACGCTCTTATCCAGAGCGACATACAAATTGGTGCATTCACCTTATGACATCCAGTGGAACAACCACTTTACAATAGTGCATCTAAATATTTTAAGGGGGGGGTGAGAAGGATTACTTTATCCTATCCTAGGTATTCCTTAAAGAGGTGGGGTTTCAGGTGTCTCCGGAAGGTGGTGATTGACTCCGCTGTCCTGGCATCGTGAGGGAGTTTGTTCCACCATTGGGGAGCCAGAGCAGCGAACAGTTTTGACTGGGCTGAGCGGGAACTGTACTTCCTCAGTGGTAGGGAGGCGAGCAGGCCAGAGGTGGATGAACGCAGTGCCCTTATTTGGGTGTAGGGCCTGATCAGAGCCTGGAGGTACTGAGGTGCCGTTCCCCTCACAGCTCCGTAGGCAAGCAACATGGTCTTGTAGCGGATGCGAGCTTCAACTGGAAGCCAGTGGAGAGAGCGGAGGAGCGGGGTGACGTGAGAGAACTTGGGAAGGTTGAACACTAGACGGGCTGCGGCGTTCTGGATGAGTTGTAGGGGTTTAATGGCACAGGCAGGGAGCCCAGCCAACAGCGAGTTGCAGTAATCCAGACGGGAGATGACAAGTGCCTGGATTAGGACCTGCGCCGCTTCCTGTGTAAGGCAGGGTCGTACTCTGTGGATGTTGTAGAGCATGAACCTACAGGAACGGGCCACCGCCTTGATGTTAGTTGAGAATGACAGGGTGTTGTCCAGGATCACGCCAAGGTTCTTAGCGCTCTGGGAGGAGGACACAATGGAGTTGTCAACCGTGATGGCGAGATCATGGAACGGGCAGTCCTTCCCCGGGAGGAAGAGCAGCTCCGTCTTGCCGAAGTTCAGCTTGAGGTGGTGATCCGTCATCCACACTGATATGTCTGCCAGACATGCAGAGATGCGATTCGCCACCTGGTCATCAGAAGGGGGAAAGGAGAAGATTAATTGTGTGTCGTCTGCATAGCAATGATAGGAGAGACCATGTGAGGTTATGACAGAGCCAAGTGACTTGGTGTATAGCGAGAATAGGAGAGGGCCTAGAACAGAGCCCTGGGGGACACCAGTGGTGAGAGCGCGTGGTGAGGAGACAGATTCTCGCCACGCCACCTGCTGGGGGGGACCTGTCAGGTAGGACGCAATCCAAGCGTGGGCCGCGCCAGAGATGCCCAACTCGGAGAGGGTGGAGAGGAGGATCTGATGGTTCACAGTATCGAAGGCAGCCGATAGGTCTAGAAGGATGAGAGCAGAGGAGAGAGAGTTAGCTTTAGCGGTGCGGAGCGCCTCCGTGATACAGAGAAGAGCAGTCTCAGTTGAATGACTAGTCTTGAAACCTGACTGATTTGGATCAAGAAGGTCATTCTGAGAGAGATAGCGGGAGAGCTGACCAAGGACGGCACGTTCAAGAGTTTTGGAGAGAAAAGAAAGAAGGGATACTGGTCTGTAGTTGTTGACATCGGAGGGATCGAGTGTAGGTTTTTTCAGAAGGGGTGCAACTCTCGCTCTCTTGAAGACGGAAGGGACATAGCCAGCGGTCAGGGATAAGTTGATGAGCGAGGTGAGGTAAGGGAGAAGGTCTCCGGAAATGGTCTGGAGAAGAGAGGAGGGGATAGGGTCAAGCGGGCAGGTTGTTGGGCGGCCGGCCGTGAAGATAGGGGACATAGAGAGTCAAAGGATGCAGAAAGGGAGGAGAGGAGGGTTGAGGAGGCAGAATCAGGAGATAGGTTGGAGAAGGTTTGAGCAGAGGGAAGAGATGATAGGATGGAAGAGGAGAGAGTAGCGGGGGAGAGAGAGCGAAGGTTGGGACGGCGCGATACCATTCGAGTAGGGGCAGTGTGGGAAGTGTTGGATGAGAGCGAGAGGGAAAAGGATACAAGGTAGTTGTCGGAGACTTGGAGGGGAGTTGCAATGAGGTTAGTGGAAGAACAGCATCTAGTAAAGATGAGGTCGAGCGTATTGCCTGCCTTGTGAGTAGGGGGGGAAGGTGAGAGGGTGAGGTCAAAAGAGGAGAGGAGTGGAAAGAAGGAGGCAGAGAGGAATGAGTCAAAGGTAGACGTGGGGAGGTTAAAGTCGCCCAGAACTGTGAGAGGTGAGCCGTCCTCAGGAAAGGAGCTTATCAAGGCATCAAGCTCATTGATGAACTCTCTGAGGGGACCTGGAGGGCGATAAATGATAAAGATGTTAAGCTTGAAAGGAAAGAAGAGAAAGCAATATTTTATATTTTATCTTTATTTAACTAGGCAAGTCAGTTAAAAACAAATTCTTATTTTCAATGATGGCATAGGAACAGTGGGTGAACTGCCTGTTCAGGGGCAGAACGACAGATTTGTACCTTGTCAGCTCGGGGGTTTGATCTTGCAACCTTCCGGTTACTAGTCCAATGCTCTAACCACTAGGCTACCTTGCCGCTACCTTGCTGCCCCAGATAGACAGAGAGAGCGTGAGAAAGAGGGGAGCGCGCGAGATAGGGAGATGGAGAGAGAAAGAAAGGGAGAGTCAGCTCTCTCGCTCTCATCGACAGGATATGAGAGCGGATGGAAAGACTCCTGAGTGTCTCAGTGGGCCCAGCCTGTGACAGAGAGCTGTCAACTCTGTGTCTCACACACCCCTGTTTCCTCTCTTCCCTCTCCCAGAGAGGGCCACCAATCTGATCAAACGTCAACCTTTCTACCCAGGAACCACCTGTCCCCTCCTGTCTACTCTCGTCTCTTCTCGTGTCCCCTGGGTTTTCAATGGAATTTTTGGTTAATGGGATGGCACATCCGTGAATGAAGTGGTTTTCCGAATTGCACTCTTTTTCCAATGAGCCCCCGGCCGACAGCAAGGAGGAACAGGGAGGGAATTTTTCATAGTCATGTTCCTTCACGTTGGCCCCCAGCGGGGCCATGAAATAACAGTCACTTGTCAGCATCTTGCAGCCATCCAAATCAGAGCTGGGAGCTACTATCATCAAACCTGCCTTCCAGACTGTGTCACACACACACACACGCACATAGTACAGACTCACGCACGCATGCACACGCACACACACACACACACACACGCACACGCACACACGCACACACACACACACACACACACACACACACACACACACACACACACACACACACACACACACACACACACACAGTACAGACTCACACACACACACACACACACACACACACACACACACACACACACACACACACACACACACACACACACACACACACACACACACACACACACACACACACACACACACACACACACACACAGTACAGACTCAAGCACGCATGCACACGCGCACACACACACACACACACACACACACACACACACACACACACACACACACACACACACACACACACACACACACACACACACACCCTAAGCCAACAGTGTGTTATGTTTGCCCGTTTGTGCTTGTCAGTCAGCCTGCCCATGGTTCCCACGCAGCATGATTGGAGGCCAGAGAAGCACAGCCAGTCTGGCCAATAAACAGGTGCAGAATGTATCCCCACGGTGATGTCACTTCCTGTCTCTTCTGCCATAAGGCACCTCTTGGCCCAAGTGCTCCAACTCTCATTCTCTCCACTCTCTCCACTCTCAGCGTCTCTTTCTGCCATCCTTCCTGTCAAAAGCACATTCATATTAAATATTGCTCTCCTATCTGGCCATTTTCCTGTCACAGATGGCCAACAACACTTCCTGAGGTCACAGATGTTCATGAATACTGGATACGGGATACTGGATGAATGTTAGCTTTGCATCTCACTATCTACACAAATAGGAATGTTTATGTTGCTGTCATTTTACCAGTGAGTATTTTGATGGAAGTTGAGTTCTGTCCAACATTACGTTGGGATTTGATCTCAGCGACAGATGTTGGTTCCTTATCAGTGACCTGGTCCCATATCAGCTGCCCTACATACTGTATGAGGAATCAGAAGACCCAGTGTGTGTGGGGGGGTAATGTTTCCCAAAACATAAAGTGTCTGAAACGAAGCATGACAGGCTGTTTATCTACTACAACCAGCAGCGGTGGGTAAAATCACTGGCGAAGCCCAGCCCCATGCAGAGAGACAGAGGGGCGCTGCTTCGCTCGCTCGGATGGTTTCTCCTGTGAGATACATTCAGCCTCTTGCTAATTGTAGGACAATTTAACACAGAGAGACGAAAGATACATTATTTTATATATTTGTTTTTAATCGTATTGATCATTTTTGGGGCGAAGCCTGACTTCCCTCAGCATCCATGAACACAACAGCCCATAACCTGATTCAAATATTTATTTGACCTTTATTTAACTAGACAAGTCAGTTAAGAAGAAATTCTTATTTTCAGTGACGGCCTAGGAACAGTGGGTTAACTGGTCTAGGAACAGTGGGTTAACTGGTCTAGGAACAGTGGGTTAACTGGTCTAGGAACAGTGGGTTAACTGGTCTAGGAACAGTGGGTTAACTGGTCTAGGAACAGTGGGTTAACTGGTCTAGGAACAGTGGGTTAACTGGTCTAGGAACAGTGGGTTAACTGGTCTAGGAACAGTGGGTTAACTGGTCTAGGAACAGTGGGTTAACTGGTCTGGTCTAGGAACAGTGGGTTAACTGGTCTAGGAACAGTGGGTTAACTGGTCTAGGAACAGTGGGTTAACTGGTCTAGGAACAGTGGGTTAACTGGTCTAGGAACAGTGGGTTAACTGGTCTAGGAACAGTGGGTTAACTGGTCTAGGAACAGTGGTTAAACTGCCTTGTTCAGGGGCAGGATGGCAGATTTTTACCTTGTCAGCTTGGGGATTCGATCCTGCAACCTTTCGGTTACTAGTCCAACTCTCTAACCACTAGGCTACCTAAACAATGACTATGACATGTAATCAGGAAATAATCACAAGGGAGGATAAAACTTCTACTATTCCCTTAACGAACATGAGGCGGATCAGGAATAGTGTCCACATTAGGATAGCCTCAGTCTGATGAACTCCCGCTGAGACTAACGCTTTCCTAATATCGGCACTGTACAAATATGCACTGGATGTGATGGGGGACAGTCAGACATCCTCCCTCCCTGTTAAAGCACATAGCCGGGGTAGTCACATAGTCTCAGCCCTGAGGGCAAAGATGTTCCCTAGTCTGGTCTGGGACTGGACTATCCACAATACAAACAGTTGTCCAACTCAAAGTCCCCAGGGAATGGGTTTTATGTCCCAAATTAGCCTCTGTGGCACAAGTCATAGGCCTCGAGTCCACGGGAACACCCTCCATGAGGTCATGACAGTGTCAAAAAATACAGACACATAGACACACATGTACGCATGCGCACACACACAGAGGCTGCCTGTGTGTGTGTGTGGCACCTTAATTGTGGAGGACAGGCTCATAGTAATGGCTGGAACGGAGCATGTGTTTGATGAGCCTGTCGTCCACAATTAAGGTGCCACACACACACACACACAAACACACACAATTCTCTAAAGCCAGAATTAGAGAAATCAAATCAGAAACATAAAGCTGAACTGACATCAACTTGTTTTGTCTCTGCTTCCTCTGTAGCAATGACTCCCACATCCACGTAAGATATGTTCCATTAACCAGACACATGAGTATGGAGTATGTGGTGCAACAAAAATGATAATCATGCATTGTAGCAAGACATGAATAACTTAACAGATCCCGAGTGTTGGAGGAGAGGGTCAGACAGGGACAGATAGACCCCAGACTATTGCTGTTGGAACACTGCGACGAATACTGTGGAAGCTTGTCTCGATCACTGAACTCCAGACAGGCCCTTCTGAGGAAGCCTAGGCCATGTAGGTGAAGAGGTGACTTTTTGGTCTGCAGCTGTGCAGACGTACACACAACCATAAAGGATGAGATGAGTCAGAGCTGAAAGGGCTGAAACCACGTCAACTCCCCCCTAGACAGTTTCAGTGTGTGTTGAACGCTAACACAACCCAAACACACATGTATATGAATAGACCTGTCTGACGTCATGCCATGTCAGACACTGCACAGACACGGCTGGTTAACACGTCATGATGGGGAAAGGGTGGGAAATGGGTTTGCATAACACAATTTATCTTCTCTCTATCTCTCACACACACCTTTATGCACACACACACATACCAGTGGAGGCTGCTGAGGGGAGGATGGCTCATAATAATGGCTGGAATGGAGTGAATGGAATGGCATCAAACACCTGGAAACCATGTGTTTGATGTATTTGATACCATTCCACTGATTCCGCTCCAACCATTACCACGAGCCCGTCCTCCCCAATTAAGGTTCCTCCATTTTTCTTATAGTAGAATGTGCACACGCACCTTGTGTGTGTGTGTGTGTGTGTTGGGGTGTCCGTGTAAGTAGTGTGTTCAGTGTGTGTGCGCACAGAGTCAGTGTAAGAGAGTTAATGCAAAAAAGGGTCAATGCAGGTAGTTCAGGTAGCCAGTTTTTTTGTCTTGTTTAGTAGTCTTATGGCCTGGTGGCACAAGCTGTTCAGGGTCCTGTTGGTTCCAGACTTGGTGCACTGATACCGCTTGTCATGCGGTAGCAGAGAGAACAGTCTGTGGCTTTGGTGCCTGGAGTCTGACAATTGTTTTGGGCCTTCCTCTGACACTGCCTGGTATAGAGGTCCTGGATGGCAGGGAGCTCGGCCACCATGATGTACTGAGCCGTGCTCACCACCCTCTGTAGCGCCTTGCAGTTGGTTGCCTTGTAGTTGCCATAACGAGCGGTGATGCAGCCAGTCAAGATGCTCTCAATGGTGCCGCTGTAGAACTTTTTGAGGATCTGAGGGCCCATGACAAATCTTTTCAGCCTCCTGAGGGGGAAGAGGTGCCCTCGTCACAACTGTGTGGGTGTGTGTGGACCATGTTATTTCCTTAGTGATGTGGACACCGAGTAGTGGACTTTAGAAGATCGACGTTGTTCCTAAAAATGCTTGTACAGACAAAAAAAATTTTGTAGCACTTACTATATCATTTTATACTACATTGTAATAGACTGTCCCTTAAGAAATGTTACCATAGTATAATATAGTACTGTAGTTTACTACAGAATAACTCATAAGAAATGATACCGTCTGTTTTAGAATGCTAGGCTTACAAATAAATGTGTGTACTATGATAACATGGGGGGGAACAGAGGGTTAAATACACAACAGCGGAAGTCGTGACAACAGTATAGCTCAGTATTTGCATTATTTATTTTATATTTATTTTCTAAAGTAATCATCTTAATCTGACTGTATATTGACAGATTGGGCTAGTTGTTACTTTTAGATGGCCCCTTTAAAAGCTACATTCAGGTTGGCAACAAGGCACTCTACACAGGAGATTTACAGTATGTCTGCTGATTATATATATAATATGACTCTGTTGCATGTTATTGTCTATCCTCTTTGGGAGCAGTGCAGGGAGTCTGTGTGTAAGAGACCAGGAGACTAAAAGTCTAATGAGTTTATAACACAAACTAAATCTATTTTATAATCGGTGTCCCTAACTACCTCCCTAACCTCATTCCCAGAGACATTTCCAAATCATTACATATTTCCCTACAAAACCCAGATTCGTCTGTTGGACTGCCAGATAGTGAAGCGTGATTCATCACTTCAGAGAAAACGTTTCCACTGCTCCAGAGTCCAATGGCGGCGAGCTTTACACCTCTCCAGGCGACACTTGGCATTGGTGATTCCATGCTCGACCATGGAAACCAATTTCATGAAGCTTTCCGATGAGACGTTGCTTTCAGAGGCAGTTTGGAACTCGGTAGTGAGAGTTGCAACTGAGGGCAGACCATTGTTATGCGCTACAGTGCTTTGCGAAAGAATTCATCCACCTTGGCGTTTTTCAATATTTTGTTGCATTACAACCTGTAATTTAAATGGATTTTTAATTGGATTTAATGTAATGGACATACACAAAATAGTCCAAATTGGTGAAGTGAAATGAAAAAAAAAAAACTTGTTAAAGGAATTCTAAAAAATAAAAAATTGAAAAGTGGTGTTTGCATATGTATTCACCCCCTTTACTATGAAGCCCCTAAACAAGATCTGGTGCAACCAATTTCCTTCAGAAGTCCTATAATTAGTTAAATAAAGTCCACCTGTGTGCAATCTAGGTGTCACATGACCTGTCACATGATCTCAGTATATGCAGCAGGATAGGGTAGCCTAGGCAGGGTAGCCTAGTGGTTAGAGGGTAGCCTAGTGGTAGCCTAGCTGTCTGGTCATAAATAGTATGACATTGTTGCAGCCCATAGCGTTGAATGCAAAGGAAGCCAGTGTGCATTTGGCTTCCCTTAAAAAAAAAGCATAAAATAGCCGATCAGCGTTGAGCTAAACTGAATGAGCTCAACTGTGAATGATCCTGGAGCACCCAAAAACAATTGTCATAAGGAAGCCAGCTCAGATTTGGCTTCACTCCAATCACATTGCATCAAGAGAAATATGTCATTGACAGAAACAACTAGAATTGTTACATCTCGTTGTGTTGTAGTCCTCCGGTGGCTAGCTAGCTAAAATTGTCCCTTTCGACAACATGAAACAGAGGATAACGGCATTGGGGTTTCTCTACAAGTAGTGTGAGTCTACATGCTTTTTCTATTTGCACAAACACACGCACACACAAATCAGTACCATGGACAGCTTACGTTGATTGGACTAAATTGTTTTGGTGTCTTTTAATTGTTACTGTATTAGACTAAGCATGGGTGATTTGATGTTAAAATGTTGAAGTTGAAATGGTTCTGGAATAGAGGAGGCAGCTTGTTTTCGTTGCGACTTGGGGCAAGTCTCTGTGGTTCTAAATCAATAGTTGTTTAGTAGTCTGTAAATACTCACTTGACCATGCTGTAGGTCATGTAACTGTTTGTTACACGCAATATGCTTTGTGGACTTCACAGGACAGAGGTTGCTCTCCGGTTTTGTGATGAAACAAAGGTGTGGTTGACTTTATTCTGCTACTGTGTCTCATTGTCTCGGCCTTTAGGCCTGTATACATTATCACGGTGTTAAGGCATATGAACTAACAGGTTATAGAGCAAACTACACAATTATCACCACACACAGGTTGTAATATGGCTTGTTTTCTGGCTTGGCTTCCTCAGTGATTTTACCCACACGCCGCTACTGAATGCACTAAGGCCTGCTGTTCCTCCAGCCTGACCCCTCCTGTGTTTCCATGGTCTCATGATCAATTAAAACACAGTGGGACAGAGAGCGGTGGCCTGGCAGTGACGTCCACCCTGACATGGGGTTGCCATGGTAACGGCTGGCGCAGCTTTTCATTTTTTTTTTGCCTGAACGGGCGATTGTGAGAGGTTGAACGTTGAGCCGTGCTGGCTGCTTAGTCAGAGGGAGGGAGGGATGGAGAGAGAGAGAGAGAGCTCTTCACAGTATCCCAGGTCCATGTTTGCTCTGCGTCAGTCGGGGTGGTGTAGATCATGTGCTTGGTGTTTATGGAGAAGCGATGTGGTCAAATGATGTTCAACACCTCTTTATTCAACAGAGCACCTCACCTCTCACTGACACAACAAGCTCCATTATGATACAGCCACGCAGTGTTACATCGTTCCCCTTATCGTTATACAGTGAATTCTAGCTTTTCAGAGTGCAGTCAGCAGTTTAACCCATTCATCTATCTATCATAGATCCCATTATCAAAACAAAACATTTTTATTTCTCATCTCTCCCTCGCTGTCCCTGTGTCTGCCCTCATGATGTTTACTCCCAGTTAGGCAACAGCTTGGTTGTCTTAAGCTGTTCCTCAATGTTTGTCCATGTTTCCTGCCTGCTGAGAAAAGAAAGGGGGAAAAGAAAATGTGTGTGTGTATCTTGAGGTGACTAAATTGCTGTGTGCAGTGATCAGCTGTGGCCCTGTGGCTAGGAGGAGGAATTCCTCTGAGGTTGTACAGCTCTGCCTGGCTGCCCCTCTTTTTCTTTCTCTCAGTCAGATGAACTCTCTCACGCCACTGCGGCACGTCACAACGCCACGCAGGTTCCTTGGGGTGACAACGTGGCAACGAGGGGGACCGAGGTGACGTGGAGTGGGCCCCTATCAGGTGGCAGGGCCCCTGGTGGAGGTCTGGGTTCTGGAGGGGTTCTGGAGGTGGTGGCTGACAAGCTGGCTAGATTCCAGAGACGATGGTGTTTACCCGCAATGCACCAGGCCTTGTGTTTTTATAGTGGTGACAGCTGCATGGGGTCTCCTGTTAATCCACTTCTTTGAACCCTCTGAAATACCACATGCTGCCTGCCTCTCTGACGCGAATGGAAAGTGTGTGTGTGTGTGTGTGTGTGTGTGTGTGTGTGTGTGTGTGTGTGTGTGTGTGTGTGTGTGTGTGTGTGTGTGTGTGTGTGTGTGTGTGTGTGTGTTAGCCACGCAATCCATTTAGGGACTGGGTGCCCATTCAAACTAAAATAACACATTAACACCACATTGCATGATTCATGCAATTCTCTGTAACAGCCATTTGTTCTACTGAAGGAACACTTAATCTTGATGGTCCCATGGGCAGCGGTGGACGGAGAATGCAGTGTCTCCCGGTGAATAAACAGGATGGGTCCTTCTGTACTCAGGCAGCTCTCAGACACAAACCAAGTCTCCCAATCGCTCTCTTTCTCTGCTGGCTCCGTGCTGCAAACTTCCTTCCCCCGAAGCTGCACTAGGCGAAAATAAAACGCTGAGAACAATCGCTGGCTCTGACAACACTGGGCGCCTCTGGGAAACGTTTCACTGTCCACATGAGCATAGGGCCGCTGTCAACCGTGAAATCTCCACAGATAGGTGGGGAGAGAGATGTCCCCTTCAAGTGATGGTGACACCCAGTGGTCCCGAGGACATTGATAAGTAGATTTGTAACATTAAAGACGAAGATGACATCACCAAGTGAGGGAATTGGATTAGTTCCCTGATCAAGAAAATGAAAAAGCGCCGGTAAACATATGTTTGGGATATGCATATCACCCTCCTGATTTCCATAGCAAATTGTAAACCTAGTGTAGAAAGTAAAACAACTACAGTACACAAATACAGCACGAATACGGCAATGTAGGCAATTCTATTTCTAATGGATAACGTACATGCAGATGTATCTGGCTAGTAATGGCATGGAAGGGTGCAGCAAGGCTATGGGTGAGAGGTTAGGGTCAAGGTAGTTGTTGTGCCGTTAGAGAGACAGAATAGTGTCGGTGTGAAGGATGGGGGCGTGTCTGCAGATGTTTCCATCTGTTCTTGTTCCCTACCTGGTGCCCAGGTGATTGGGGGAGGAGTCAGCCTAATGACACCCACACACACTGGGCCCTGACATCACAGGCGGTCATTTATCACCGACGCCCTGGCTTATGTTCTCTACTCCTGCACACACATATTTGTACGCTCAAATATAACAAAGACATACACACATAGACACATACACGCAGACACACACAAAGAGAGACTGCAGGGTTTACATAGGTTCAGATGACACTCCTCGGGTCACTGGCTGAACAACACAGATCCTGGGGTGAATCACACATCCCACTCAGACATGATGCCCTTGGGTTCGAGTCCAGGCTCTGTCGCAGCCGGCCGCGACCGGGAGACCCATGGAGCGGCACACAACTGGCCCAGCGTCTTCCGGGTTAGGGGAGGGTTTGGCCGGCAGGGATGTCGTTGTCCCATCGCGCACTAGCGACTCCTGTGGCGGGCCGGGCGCAGTGCACGCTGTTTCGAGGGGACGCACGGCTCTCGACCGTCGCCTCTCCAGAGTAAAATACATGATGCCCTTAAACCAGTCATACAGTGGCATTTCACAGATAGCATGTGTATGTTTGAGCACTCAACTGTGTGTGTGTGTGTGTGTGTGTGTGTGTGTGTGTGTGTGTGTGTGTGTGTGTGTGTGTGTGTGTGTGTGTGTGTGTGTGTGTGTGTGTGTGTGTGTGTGTGTGTGTGTGTGTGTGTGTGTGTGTGTGTGTGTGTGTGTGTGTGTTTACCATCAGAAGGAATGTACAATATTTGGTCATGTGAAAAGGAACCTCAGTGGTTGAGGTGCGTACAAACACACTCAGTTTTGTGGGATGGAACAGTATTTCCAGTGAGTACACACAGGCGGTAGTGCCAGAATTGACTTAGTACCCTAACCCCCAGTCCAAGTCCTTCACATTCAGTAGTATTGGGCATGTGCAAGACTATTGCTATTTGGATGTTGCTGTGTTATCTTTAGATAACTAGGCCTATGACTTGAGGCAAGATAGTAATATGTTTGTCGATATTGAGATGAGATTTTCACTAATCCATCCATGAGAAAGGTGATAACAGCTTTATCTCCTGAGGTATTATCCTGTTTTTCATTAATGACAGATTAAGTACAACATATTTGCAACCTGACTAAACACAAACCTGAACTGATGAGAAAAGAATGAGTGTATTTGTATCCAGTACATAGTAACTTCATATCCTCCAATTCAATCATCTGAATTGATGCAGTACGAGCTCCTGTGTAGCCTTGTTATTTCTCGGAGTGCCTGGTCAGAATGGTGTTGTGTGTTGGTTGTGTAATGTTTACTATTACTACCTGTCAGGGCAATGCGATTTTGACTGTAACCTCATATAAATATCTTGGAATTTTAATTGTTGATGGCCTCTCTTTTAAATTGCATATTCAACAATTTACAAAAACAATGAATTTATAATAACAATATTATTTTAGGAATAAGGCCTGTTTTTCTTTTTCCTTTTTTTTTACCCCTTTTTCTCCCCAATTTCATCGTATCCAATTGTTGTAGTAGCTACTCTCTTGTCTCATCGCTACAACTCCCGTACGGGCTCTGGAGTGACGAAGGTTGAAAGTCATGTGGAGGGTACACCGTGCACCTGGCAACCTTGGTTAGTGCGCACTGCGCCCGGCCCGCCACAGGAGTCGCTGGTGCGCGATGAGACAAGGACACCCGTACTGACCAAGCCCTCCCTAACCCGGGCGACGCTAGGCCAATTGTGCGTCGCCCCACGGACCTCCCGGTCGCGGCCGATTACGACAGAGCCTGGGCGCGAACCCAGGGACTCTGATGGCACAGCTGGCGCTGCAGTACAGCGCCCTTAACCACTGCGGCACCCGGGAGGAGGCCTGCTTTTCTTTTGAAACCAGTAGGAGGCTAGTATCAGCTACATTTATGCCTTTACTAGACTATGGGGATATTTTATTTATGAATGCTTCCGCTCAGTGTTTGAGATCAATTGACACCCTTTACCTTGGCACTTTGAGATGTATTTTAAACTGCAAAACCCTTACGCACCACTGCACTTTGTATAACAGGGTGGGCTGGCCTTCTCTAGTCATTCGTAGGCTCAGTCACTGGTATACTTTTATTTACAAAGTCATTTTGGGTTTACTACCATTTTATTTTGGAATTTTTATTGTTCAGAAATGTGGTGGGTACTCTCTTTGTTCGTAGGACTTTATCCTGCTAACTGTTCCAAATGTCCAAACTGAATTTGGTGAAAGGGCTTTTATGTACTCTGCGCCATCGTCTTGGAACGCCTTACAAATGTAATGAACTTCTTCTGTTGTTTGAAGTGTGTCAGACCGAAATGCAGCGTGTAGGTTACTCATGACATTTAATGAAGAAAATACGGTACATGAAATAACTGAAAATACGAAAACAACAAACGAGTGAAACTAATACAGCCTATCTGGTGACTAACACTAAGACAGGTACAATCCCCCCCGAAATACAACGCGCACACAGGCTACCTAAATACGGTTCCCAATCCGAGACAACTAGAATCAGCTGACTCCAATTAGGAATCGCCTCAGGCAGCCAAGCCTAACTAGACACACCCCTAATAATACACACTCCCAATTAATACAACCCCAATACGAAATACAACATATAAACCCATGTCACACCCTGGCCTACCCAAACATATAACAAAAACACAAGATACAATGACCAAGGCGTGACAACAAAATACTTTTCAACTGGAAGAACTTGTTCCGATTGGTGTTTTTAAATCACTGATGAAGGACTTTGAGACTGATTCCCTGACCCGTCAATGTTTATGATTTTGTTATATTCTATGGTTTTTACTAAATTACTTGTAGTTTTTCATGTTGTACGTCTAATTGTGTAATGACTTGGTGCTGCCTATCTTGGCCAGGACGCTCTTGAAAAAGAGATTACAAATCTCAATGAGCACTTCCTGGTTAAATAAAGGTTAAATAATAGAACATTAAAAATACCTATCCTCTCATTAAGCCTGATAGAGGGAGCAAGAAAACAACTTGACCAGTTCTAGTAGAAGGCCTGTCTGGTAGATCAGAACAGGCTCTAGCTGCTATCTCTTTCTCCGCCCGTGGGGAAAAGTAGGTCAGTGTCGCAACCCCCAAGGTCTAGCTGCTGCAGGTGAAATATTGACACAGGGATAAAGACGGGAACTCACTCAACAGGTAACCTGGTTACCACACCGCTCCAGGTTGTCATGGCAACGCTGAAGGCTATTGTACATCATGAGGCAAGATAATCCCTCTAAATACCACATGGGAGGGAGAGAGACAGAGAAAGAGAGAGAGAAAGACGGAGAAAGAGAGAGAGACAGAGAAAGAGAGAGAGAGAGAGAGAGAGAGAGAGAGAGAGAGAGAGAGAGAGAGAGAGAGAGAGAGAGAGAGAGAGAGAGAGAGAGAGAGAGAGAGAGAGATGGAGACGGAGAGAGAGAGAGACAGAAAGAGAGAGAAAGATGGAGAAAGAGAGCGACAGAGAGAGAGAGACTGAGAAAGAGAGAGAGAGACAGATGGAGAGAAAGAGAGAGAGAGAAAGAGAGTGACAGAGAAAGACAGAGAGAGAGATGGAGACTGAGAGAGAGAGCAAGCGTGTGAGCACGAGAAGACAAGGCAAGAGAAGAGACTGAGAAATAGAAAGAAGAGAAATAGAGAATGTGGGAAAGAGGGAGTGAGACTCACAGAGGAGAGAGAAAAAGAGGGAGAGGGTTCGCGGTGCAAGAAAAAGACAGAGAGAGAATGAGAACCATATATGAGATGGAGACAGAGAGAAAGAGAGGCTGATGAGTTTCACAGTCAGGTCAAGGAGATGAAGATAAGTGAGATAGTGAGTGTACTACTCTTCCTCATGACTCACACTGTGAACTTGTTCACAGATCATACTGTTTTCCTTTAGAGACCAATGTGCTGACAACCAGGCCTCTTCTCAAACTAGGACTATGTTTTTTCCCCTTTTCCAGGAGAATAAAACCCTGTAAAGCCACTGCCATGGAAACGACTCCCATGAACATGACTCTATATCTGAGATATTTGACAGGAATTAATGTTGACCGAAACCAGCCAAAACACTCCACCTGTAAAGAATCAGCCCATATACTTTTCCAGAAATAAAAAAGCAGGAGCATTTTCGTAAACAGTTGATCTAACTCTTCTCTCATAAACACCAAACTGAATGGCAAACTGAAGTACTTCCAGCCTTAAAATGGAAGTAATCTGAAATACATCGCTGGGACTCGACAGCAGTGTAACGTGCCATTAGAAAAACATACTGACAGGTTGGAACTTATCGAGGGAGAAATCTCAACCTCTCATTTCCTTAGGCGCCTCAGGAGTCCTTTCGGACCAAACCACTGGGGAAGAAGGGGGGATCAATCAGGGGGGATTTTGGACTGAACCACTTTGAAAACAAGGCGAGGGGGGCAAGGTAAATATGCTTTTTGGCTTTCGGTTGAAACTGAACTAACTCTGTGGTTAGAAATGGTAGTCGCCTACAGTTTAGTCATTGTTACAATGTCTTACAGTGTCTGCTTTGAACAGTTGAGACACGTGACTCCTAGCTGACTAAGGCCATTAACTTCAGTGAGTAAATGGGTTATAGACTCTAAAAACAGTCTGCCAAGCAATTAGACCTTACATACGGTCTGGCTGTAGGTAAATAGACCATGCACTGTACTGTACACGGATACAAAATGTGAGAGATCCTCTGATTCAGGTCAATACATCTGTGAATCACAGTCTAACATTACCACAACGTTAAACAAATGTTCCAAAACCCCTCTTACTCAGTCGGCCTGGCGCAATACGATGGCTGTGAACATTTCCCAGTAACCCCTAAATGATTAATCAAACAAGTCTCGTTCTCAGCCCCCAAGGTGAAACAGAGGAGCAGTTCTTCTCCAGAAGTGATGTAACGTGAGAATACATGGGAGTGTATGTTAGAAGGGCCATGCGGCACTGTGTATTTGACCCACTTTGAGCCATCAGAGATCACTCTCTGTCCTCGTGAGGAGAGGGTGAGGGTCATCTTTACTAAAGACTAAATGCACTCTGGACCTCCCATTTATGAGAACGCACAGTGGCACACACCCGTTGGTCAAGGACCCATATTGTACATGCTACATAGACATGTTATAAACGGTCTGACATCGCAGTGGTATGAGAGAGTACATGTAAATGTTGAGGGGAGTATAGTTTGTTTTAGCTATTGAATTTCACTTTAATGTGAGTTCTGTTTTCTAAATGTAACACATCTTTATTGACAGTGTAGTTCTGTGATGCTAGTGTGTGTGTGGTTGTGTCCGTGCGTGTGTGTATGTGAGTGTACCATTGAGAGTGTGCAAGTAGCTAAAGGTGGGCTGAGTTCGAGTCCACAGATGGGGGGGGGGGGGGTTTATTTGCTCGGTCCACAGCCAGGCGTGTGTGAGCACACAGAGGCCGCTCAGAGTGTGCGCGCCATGGAGTGTGTGTGTGCTCTCCTGCACTGCCATGAATGAGCAGCCTGAACGTGTCGGATAAAGGTGGTCTGTGCCTGGACTCGGCCCCTGGTCCTCTGACCCTTAAAGGCCTTATTGATGGAAGTGCAGCAGTAAGGCTTAGATGAGCTGCACGGCCAAGGGAAGAGGGCTCCATGTCAGGGAAGAGACACTGTCTGAACCACACAAACTAGAACTAGTCTTGACGTCCCAGCCAGAGGCGGTGGTCGTGTAATACCGGTAATATCTGTGTAATAACACAACGTGTGTGATAGACAGTCCAAAACGTGACTCAGATTGTAACAATCTGGTTAGTGGTACGGTGAAGGTAGAATGGTGACCCCCCCCCACACTATAACGATGATGACTCGTGCCTTTCTCAAAATTCAACACACTTTATACTGTGCGTGGGTAACTCACCCCTCCACCACCAATGTGTAGCACCCATTTGGGCAGCGGTGTTGTAGAGGGTAGACACTTCTCCGGGCACCACTACACCACTGCATTTGGGTGATGCAAAAGGCAGCCATAGTTCACCAAAACACTCACCACATTGTGGGTCCAAAGATAAATATTAGTTAGGCGGATATGGATTTTCCAATTCCGCAGACCTGACCACAAAAAAAAATTAAAAATGTGTTTATATGAATGCTCAACCAGTGTGTGCATGGGTACGCAAAAGCCTAACATAATACTAGCCTACACGTGTGGTTCGGTAAAGAAATGGGACATACCAAAGGAAAAACAGAGGGAATTAGGAAGAAATATAACATCATTAGCATGTACAAACAGTCATTTCCTGCCCTCTGTAAAGAGATTGTATCAACACAGCCTTTGTTTAAAACCCAGTGATATGAAATATGGACGTGAGTAAAAGCACCGCCCTCTCTCTACCAAGCAGTCAGCCAGTCTCCCCAACCAACATCCGCCTGTAAGACGACCTTTGACCCCTTTAACTTCCTCCCAGATGCAGGTAAAACCTCAAAGGCTGTCTCGCCCCTTTTTATAGAACAGTCTCTCTGTGGCCCTCGTAAAATATACCTTTCCAGCTGCATGACAATTCCGCACAAGCCTGCCTGGGTAATCACTGAGCGGGAACACTTCTTCACGACCAGGCTCTCCTATACCACACCACCCATCATAGCTACACTATTTGTACAGTATAAACATTTTGGATGATTATATGCAATTACTAGCGATGCATAAACACACATCCACGGATGCACGCGAGCGCGCACACACACGCACGCACGCACACACACACACACACACACACACACATTTCTGTTCCATGCTACGAACTCTTTCTTCAGTAATATCGTTTAAGTGAAAGGAGGCATGGACTTAAACGCTGCCAAGAACTCCCCCATATGAACACCACTCATTAAATATTTTCATACTAACACTCCCACTTAAGGTGCTATTCCATAATTCTAGTGTGTGTTTGTCTCAGTGTGCTCAGTCCACAGCAACCAGAGTCAGGTTTAATTTACTGAAACAGCACGAATGACCTACATCCTGTTCATTGCGGGCCTAAGGATGCGGGCCTAAGGATGTGGGCCTAAGGATGCGGGCCTAAGGATGTGGGCCTAAGGATGCGGGCCTGAGGATGTGGGCCTGAGGATGTGGGCCTGAGGATGTGGGCCTGAGGATGTGGGCCTAAGGAAGCGGGCCTGAGGATGTGGGCCTGAGGATGTGGGCCTGAGGATGTGGGCCTAAGGATGTGGGCCTGAGGATGTGGGCCTGAGAATGATCATAAGTGGATCCTACATTCACACTCACAGTGGCATTCCTTTATAGACCACACACCCTGTCAGCTCACTGACACCTGCATATGGCCATGCTCTCAGGTGTCAATCGTGTGAGCCACAACCAATCGACGTGAAGCTTCACTGAGGTGGATAGGCCATGTCACATGTTACAGCTTCACCAAATACCCAAGGCCATGACCCTCTCTTCTCTGTGAGATTCACACATCCCCATCATGTTTGGCTGTTATGTGTACATGTGTCAAGACGACATGAATAGAACACAGATAGGGGGTTATTTTACATTTACTCTCTTATTGGGTTTCTCCATACAGCGAACGCTGCTGTCTAACTCATACGGGCTATATCATTTTGGACAGTTGGGTAATCTGGAGTACTGGTAGCAGAGGGGTGGTAGAGAGCCCTTTTAAATCGGCTATGAAAAGCCAACTGGCATTTTTATTCCTGAGGTGTTGACCTGTTGCACCCTCGACAGCCACTGTAACTATTATTATTTGACCCTGCTGGTCATCTATGAACGTTTGAACATCTTGGCCATGTTCTGTTGTAATGTCCACCCAGCACAGCCAGAAGAGGACTGGCCACCCCTCATAGCCTGGTTCCTCTCTAGGTTTCTTCCTAGGTTCTGGCCTTTCTTCCAGGTTTTCCTAGCCTCCTGCTTCTCCATCTGCATTGCTTGCTGTTTGGGGTTTTAGGCTGGGTTTCTGTACAGCACTTTGTGACATCAGCTGATGTAAGAAGGGCTGTATAAATACATTTGATTGATTGATAATAGTTTCATAGCGGTGCTGGATGTTGTCAGCGCTCGATCTGCTCCATCCTCAGTAAACACTACCCTCTCTCAGATGTTCTGGAAATAAGTTCCATGGTAATAGTCATGATGTGGCTCATGCCTTACTGAGCATGACAAAAACAATGCCAGGACAAGCCAAGCTGCTCTCAAGCAACGCACTGTTGCAAAAATAGGAACATCTAGAAGCAGCCATCCCACCGACCCGGTCAGAAGGAAAATAAAAAAAGACTTTGCACAGCAGGGGAGGTGAGGAACTGGGCTCTTCCTGCCGTAATCAGAAGTCAGAGTATTTCCTGTCATTGTAGGAGCATGCACCCCCCCCCACACACACACAGGTACGTGAACCCTACTTGGCGCAGGCATCATGGGCCCTTCAGCTCTCTTCATAAACACTTCATTATGAAAACCTGACTCAGTAAATATTTGCTCAGCCTTTATCACCCTCCCTTATCTTGGCGTGAACTTTCCGCACTACACAGCTTCCAGGGCTTTATTTTCTTAATGACTTTGTGGGTTCTGATAACTTCCCAGAATCGACAATTGAAAATGGGTGGAGAGTTCTTTGAGGGGCTCCTGAAAAACAAATAGTGCTGCAATACCTTTTAAAATGGGTTAATAACTCTGACTTACCCTGCCCGTTTTACTTCTATCTACCTGCTCCAGACCTGGCAAACAGGCGTGAGACCTTTGCAGATTTATTACAAGACTAAATCATAACAGGAGGTTATGGCTACTCTCATCCATACAGATGAAACATACAATGTGGGGATGACATCCACACCTGGTATGATCATCCTAATTTGGTAGCCTATTAGTGAAGTATGTATGGAGACTGCTTTATCACTTAACACTACACCCTACCTACTTACAATTCAGATTTGGTCCAAGATCTGACAAGTATAATAAAACCAAGTCACATAAAAAGGTAGGTTCCTCAGCCTCACCTCCCACTAGTGTCGGGGTTGGTTGTTGTGCTGTGGAGGGTCTACTTGAGTCAACACAAAGCCCCATTGGTCCCTAGCCAAGACAAGGTCAGAGTAGGCCTCTGAGGATAGACACTTGATACAGCTATGCCAGAGATGGGTGCGTTCACTAATGACTCAGGCCTTTTCCCCTCAATGATGCTGGGAGTTAATGAGGGGGGGGGGGGTGATTTATAACTTAATGTGTTGTTGTTAGGAGCATGGCAAACTTGAACATGCTAGTATCTTTAGGAGGCAGTATCCTTCCTGTATGAATGATTGAGAGGGTGTAGTGTTGAAAACAGATGACACTAGAGAAAGATCTTCCCAGCAATACCAAGACACTTGCTTCATTCTTTCTGTGAAGGGTAAGACCAAGCAGCACAAAACTATTTTCAAAATCATTTTATTGGGAGAACTACAAAAGAAAATGTACAGTACAGTCTCACACTCAATTTGTAGTGAACTGACTCTCCAAAAATAATTACATTACAACTCAGGTTGTCTTTTTGTCCGTTTTAGTTACATTCAAAAAGCTTTACTTCTGATAAAAGTAGTCAAAAA
The DNA here is from genome assembly GCF_021184085.1 of Oncorhynchus gorbuscha. Lineage (NCBI taxonomy): Eukaryota > Metazoa > Chordata > Actinopteri > Salmoniformes > Salmonidae > Oncorhynchus > Oncorhynchus gorbuscha. Next base: position 23,972,087 of record NC_060180.1, read on the forward strand.
AATACATAGTGCGCATCCCCTGAACTAGTCAATATCAAACCAAATCAAAAGTAGAGGAATGGGGAATTATAAAATAGTATGGTTGTCCCAGGGTCTTATGATAAGTGGTAACAACCTTCAAAAGTAATTCAGCTACATTCAATTAAAGTTGTGGAAAAGATATATGTAGGAAAAATACTTTATTTGGTTAATATTAAGGCATGTAAGATGGTGAACCCTGTAGGCACTACACAATAATACTGGGGCACAAGGGATTGCTACATTCTTTAGCGCGTGGCTGGAATCACAGTGTGACCTCGTACAAACAGAACACAAAATACTTTTTTGGTTAATTTATTTACTTGGGTTCTTTGTCACCGAGTCTGATCTATGGAGAAAAAAAAATGCAAGGCTAGCTCAGGTTTGGACGGTCTGCACAACCACATCGTTTATACATTCTACAGAAACATCTAGATAAGGATTCTCAAAACACCTTCCACAGCTCTTACAAGCAACCTCAGAACAGCAAATCACGCAAACTTTTGTTTTAATAAACGTAAACAAAATTTAGGAAATAAATATCACATACGTTCTCTTAAATTAAGATTTTTTTTTTTTTTTTTACTAATTTACAATAAAAATAACCAAGTGAAGTTACAAAAGGAGACCAAAAACAATATATATATATATATATTACTGTGAAAAGGACATACACTCCACTTTATGCAGATTAATAATGGCGATCATAATTTAAACATAAAAGAATATAGATCTATTGCTTCATCATACTTGATAAATACAGTATGGACAAATTACCAACATATAGCCTACACTTTTCACAAGATAATAAATAAGTTAAATATTTCATAGCCAGTTACGCACTGCTATGTAATCACTCAAAACAGCTAAAAATATATAAAATATATTTTCAACCATCTGCAGTGATTTCCCCAAACAAACCTAACTCAGAGTGCTTCAACTAAGCAACAAACTATACTACTCAAAACAAACCACTGCGTGGCGCTGTGAAAAAAAGATTAAAGTTCTGGAATGGAAGTTTAAGCTTTCAGAAAGGAACACATACTTAGAAGAAAAAAAAATGTACATTGTGTCAAGGCATTTCTTGGCAGGATGGAGGAAATCTGAATCTGCTTTACAGTCTCGTGTCAAGTTGCGTACACATCTATCCCAGGGAAGTGTGGCTTGCCTGAGACAAATACTGCCCTTACTTGCAGCGCAAAAGTGTAAGTCACCGATGGAATGCCTTCTGTTGATATCTACTTCTATACAACCCTCATTACAAAAAGGAAAAACAACTAATGCCATGTCATGGACAAATTTGATCCATTGAAAATAACATGGGATGTCTAGTCATCAGAAATCGACAGCCTGCTGAAGATTGGCAAACGTTTCCCAGCATCCAAACTCGGAGACTCAGAGCCGCTAAGACTCCCAGAAGAGCTGAGGGACCCGCTCGCATAGCTCTCCCGGTCTGAGAGGGAGTCGGGCGGGCTAGGAGGGGAGTCGAACACCGGTGAATCGTTGAGGCGGCGCAGGGACTGCAAGTGGCTCATGTTGTATGAGGGGGGAGAAGGGGGGCACATGTTGGCTTGAATGTTCCCGTAGTAGGCACCATTGAAATGGTTGTTGCCATAGCCGTTTTGCGTATGCAAGGCCAGGGGAGCAAGTAAGGCTTTCAGGTCATGTCCAGGAAAACTGAATGCACTGTTCACACAAGACATGGAGTTGGGAGACCGTACGTCCTCATAATAGTTAAGAGAGCAAGATGAGTTTGAGGGGGGTGGTGGTGTGCGCGACGTAGGGCTCTCGAGTAGTGGCGACTCAAGTCCGTGGTGGCTGGAAAAGCCTGAAAAACTCAGGCTGTGGTGAAGCTTTGGTCTGTCCCGGCTGTACCCAACTTGCTGCGGCACGTCGCCGTTTTGACCATAGCCGCAGAGCTCGCGAGACGATTTGGGTTCCCCCTGCACGTTGGCGTTGCTTGGAGCGGGTCTGCGCTCATCCGCGTTGTGGATAAAATGACAGCGGGGACCGTAGGGGCAGAAGCCAATCGTGTGGAAAGTGCGACAGGGCTCGGTTTTATACTTAGGGTGACGAGACAAATTTCTCAGCTCATGGTAGCCGTGCGCGAACTGGCATTTCTCTCCGTATTTGCACGCTCCGTTCTCCTCGAAGGGTCTGCAGAGTTCGGTCTTGTAGCGGGTGGAGTTGATCTGAGAGCCTGGCTTCTGCTGCACGATCTGCAGCTGCTGGCTGCGGTCCCCATTCTCGCTGTATGTCCGATCGCGGAACTTGTTCTCCTTGTTCATAATGGCAGTGCTGCTGCTCGTTGCGTTCTCCATCAAATTACTGTAGGAGTTGGCAGAGTACTTGTTGCTGTTGTTGGTCATTGCTTCCATGTTGGTGGTCGAGCTTCTACGGAAAAATCCCGGCGCGAAAGAACTATTGGAGCTGTGTGTGGTCACTGGAGGCCCCACCGCTTTCTTGTCCAGTATGCTATTGATGTGATTCACAGCGTTCATGTTCATATCTTGCTGTTGAGAGAAAAGACAAATTAGCAATGCATTTCCAATAACGCGGTTTTGGACGAACAAAATGCATTCTCATAAAACAAAACTGCAAACGTACACTGTTACAAGTAAAAATTGCATGCGCGTGCCAGCAACACGTTATTGCAACCTACTGAAAATAAATGTGTGCTCTAAGTTAGCTAGCCACCAGACTTGGTAAAAAAAACATATTTGCCAACTCCAAACAATGGGGAAACATACCTTGTAAAGCATGTCGATGTCGTAGAAAGCGGACAAGATGGTTGCAGACATCTCTTTTTCGGAAGTTCTGTCGCAGTAACGTTACAGTAGCTCTCATAGAGGACCGACCAGGATCCTTCGATGCACGAGGCAACGGTTGTAAAATGGTGCCACGACTTTTTTTTTTTTAGAGCGTTAGAAGGAAAAACGAATGTGCAATTCCAGCGATGGGGAGGAATCAACAAGTAGGTGAAAGTTCCTTGTGTATGGCAGGTTCTTCCTTAGAGAAGCGCCGAGCCAGACTGCTTCACTAACTGCTTTCCCTCTGCACATGGATATAAATGCTTCGCGGTAGCTCGCGTGGGTGGAGTTTTGTGAAGTTGTAGCAAAGTTTTCTGCAGGGTACGCCCCCGGTATTCAATCGTCTTCCAGTCACTGGTTGGCCGCCTTGAAATTGTACCCCTCCACGAACTTGTGTACAGTTCCATAGAATTTGTCATTAGATTACTAATACTGGGAATTAAATAGGAGCTCTATGCTTGAATCTAGCAATACCGTACTGTAGTAGTTGCTGGAAAATATTTTTTGTTGTTGTACACTTTTAGGCAAATACAAACTATGGACCACTGCTCTCTCGCTCTCTCTCGGGTTCGCACGTTTGAGAGGGACAGCAAGTGTTTGGGGACATCGTATGAATGAACGCAGCCAGAGTGCAACGTCTTTGTGTTGTTGTTTAGGTTTGTACCCGAGTGGTTGCATCATGATAATCCACACCCCCTAATGTATGCCCTAGATCAGGGCTCTAAAACCATGTTCCTGGAAAACTATTGTCCCATAGATGCACTCCATCGCTAATTTCTAGGGCATCCGATTCATATAGCGTGTTGATAAACGGAATCAAGTTAGTAACAACTGGGGTTGGTGCGAAAACATGCAGCTCTCCAGGAGCAGGGTTGGGGAAGCCCTGTGCCTGGTCTCTTACAACCTGGTGAAATAACCGACTTATTACAACAACAAAAATAGACATTGTATAAGTTGAATTGTTGTGCAGCACAGTTCATTTACACATAAGATGGCTAATTGAAATATAACAAGGACACACGAGTTCAAAGTAGCACTCATTGAAGCCACTCGTTAAACACAGAGCGTTCAGCCATCTATTCTATACTGTGGCTCAACCGCAAACAACCTCAGAATACTGCACCGAGACTTGACTGAAGGAATGTGAATCTCTGTAAAAGAAGAAGAAAAAAGCAGTGGAACACTGCCCCCCTGAGAGCAACGCCCAAAATGATTTTACAGACTTGAGCGCCACCTGCTGAGGCGCAAGGCATGATTTACATGTAAAATAGCCTATTTTGTCAGTGTGATGTAACAAACACTAACACCATCCGAAAACTATGAAAGTGTGAGAATGAAAATACTCTAATTTGGAGCTGAACCAAGTTCACAGCCACACCATACAAAGACTGCTTAATTCACAATGAGGTGCAGAGCAGCATGGCTATACTAGGGTCCCCACAAGGGATATATTTTTGTTTGGAGTATGTTACAATTCTGTAGAAAACATATCACCAAAAATTGCAGGTTTCTGTGACACCAGTTACCATCAAGTCATTCCCAATTGCCCAAATCTGAAAGTGCATTGTGCTTCATTCAATAGTCATACTGTGAGTAGTTCAGCTGCTGAGAGCTGGCTATAAAAAAGCTGACTAGCAACAGCCGAAACCAAATGACAACGGGTTGGAATCTACTACTACGAACCTTTACATTTGAGCTCGAGCGTTTATGATAAATAGTCTAATGACAAGGCAAGCCTCGTACTTTTGAGAAATCCCTTGATCATGTCCTCATCCTCAAAAAAAAAAAAAACTCCCATCACACAGTGCTGTTTTTATTGGGGGGGTGTTCCAAGCGTTCCAAAAAACATGACAGAATTTTTACAGTAACAGGGAACGTTGCCAGTACTACAGAGCGAGACTGCCCAGCTGTCTGCACGGGTCGCAGGCACGGGACAGTGGACCATTGTATTGCCCTCCTAATTACGTAACCTAGGACACCAAGGGGGCGTAAAAACCTAAACAAATGGTGGAGAAGATTCCACTGGAAAACATGTTAAATATATGAAAATGACCTCTCTTACAACATATCAGAGGACAGCTGTAAACAGAACAAATTGAATTCCGAGTGTAATTTAGGGTAAACATCTGCGTTAGCAACCCCATGCATTGTCAACAGATTTACTCCCTCCTCCCCATTAAAACCACACTGTTGGTGCTCCGGGTGTTGTGTGGATTTCATCTAAATGTCCTTAGTGCACAACATCCTTGGAGGCAATGTTTATGTAGGGTAGAGTGCACTGTATACATGTGCTGGTTCGAATCCCCAAGGCCGGCAAGGTGTATACATTTGCCGTTCTGCCCTTGAGCAAGACAGTTAACCCCCCCCCCTCCACTGGCACCGATGACGAGGACATCGATTAAGGCAGCCCGCACCTCTCAGATTCAGAGGGGTTAGGTTAAATGCAGAAAACACATTTCGGTTGAATACATTGTTGTGCAACTGACTAGCCCTTTCCCTTTTACAGTGTAGTGTATATGAGAACAGTGCACAAAGTGTTCTTTTTCACATGTAGAGCTAAAGGAATACTATGTCCCAGCACATATGTTGAAGCCTCAGTGCACAGTCCTGTTGTACAAGGTGCTGTGAGGACACATACATACACAACGCCCTGTGGTTGTTATCAAAAATTACGAGGCACATGAATTAGGCATCTTTAATTTGAAAAACAGAATCAAAACTCGAACATAAACACTTTCCACAGTACATTCCCTTCTAAAACAAATACAACCGCCGCTGATTAAAATGTTAGTCGTTAAAATGTGTACTGCTTGCATAATTGTTCAAATCAAAATATGTATTGGAGTAGCGAGACCGTTGATGCATTTCCAGGCACTAAGTGATGTCTCACAGCTGAAAAATGTAATTCCATAACTGTGGTTAATAGATCATAATACTCCACCCCCTTTTCACCATCAGTTATCTTAACAAGTGAAGACTTGACAGAACTCCAACCTGAATATCTATCGAGAAGGTTCAATCTACAATACCAAATACACCTTTACTCTGGTCTTGACCCCGGAAACCGACCAAGAATGTTAACTTACTAGTGGCTATGGTGTCTTAGACCGACATTGATCTTCCCTGGTCCTCAGCCTGACAGACCAGTCTGTCTCAGGGTCCCCAGTATAGCCAGAGCCAGTGTGGCCCTCTCCTGCTGTAGGGCCAGCCGGGCATGCTCAATGGTGCAGGAAAACTGGGGCAGGGCTGGGAGGCCCTCTAGAGCCTGCTGGGTGGCCAGGGATAGGGCCTCTGCCTGGGCTGAAAGTCTGAGCAACTCTGCCTGGTTCTGGTTCAGAGCCGTCAACCCTGGGGCCTTGAAGAGGACACCCAGGTGTCTGTGTAGTAACCGTGCCCACTGGACAGGCTCGGCCCAAAGGTTCAGATCGCCCTTCTCAAACAGGAAGTCCTCTTCATCCTGAGCAGAGGAGATGAGTGCATGGAATATGAGAACTATTGTATTCAAATGGAAGAGGGTAAAGAATGGATTCAGATTGAATGAAGTACATTTTTATTCTTTAATGCATTTCAGAGATTAGGATGAAGAAGATACTCTGCCAAAGGGCATAGACGTCAACTCTCCATTCCAACTAATATTATCCAGTCGAATCCCAAGTCTTCGGGAGGTGTGTGTGTGTGTGTCTCCTTACCAGGCCAGTTGCTTCTGCTGTGGCTGTCTCTTGCTCCAGGTCTCCCAGCAGCCACTCTGTCAGGGTGAGGATGCCCATTGGCACCTGCCCCCACAGCTGGAACAGCTGGCATAGCAACCCCACACCCATGTCCAGGGCAACAGGTGGGCACACCGAGACACAGGCCACATCTAGGGACACAGGGGACAGAGTCAACAACATGAGGTTGGGGTTCACATACCTACTTTCACATTCTGGGAATCTGGAGAGAAGAGACAGGGGTAAGTATGGTTCGGAGAGCAGGGGAGTCTTTAAGGGTAAACAGGCACCAGAACGAGAAGCACTGTTCTAGTACAGCAGCACTGACAACGCTACAATGTGGATGTTCTTTTGGTTCACAGCATCCGTCACCATTAGGCCCAAAGAACACTAAATAAGGAGCAGGAGAAGAAAAAATGAAGTCTGCTCCCAACCTGTTGCCTGACACAGGATCAATGCCAAGCTTATACACAAGATTGATGTGCTTCTGTCTTTATGTTCCAGACCAAGTGTGCGTTCTCTTCTGAGCCTGGAACCTATTATGGGAAAGACATTTAAATAAAACACACACCAAGGATTGAGCTGGGAAAGAGTATGGGAGAGAGCACAGGAAGAGCGTAAGTGAAGAGGCGGCACTTTAGATGGGAGGACATGACAGTATTAACGCTCATCCAGCAACAGCCTATAGCCCTAGATGTAACGACTCCACGCATCAATGTGAAAGCTCTCCGCAACAGTGTGCATGTTTATGTCTTATTATCCCTTGACCATGCCCAAAAAGAGGGGGGGGGGCGTCACCTTAACCCCCATCAACATCCCCACACATCATCCCAAACCACTCCTTAACCACCACCACCAACAGTGCTGGGGATAGTGGCTGTTCAGGAAGATTGGTTTTCCCTTCTAGAAGGGGGTGTAAAACCAAGGGCTTGAGATTCATGGAAACCCACTCCGAACCTAGGAAGATGGTAATTGTACGGTATTATCAGGGATTTTGTGTGTTGAGCCGGAGTGGCATGTTCCTTTCTCAAACCAAAGTGTTGTGCCGCCCCCTCTCTGGGTTGTCCCAGCTCTGGTGTCACCCCAGCCATTCATCCCAGAGGGGGAGAGAAGGTGACAGCTTACCGCTGGACCTGGCCCAGCATGCTTCAAAACACAACCAGCCCCAAACATTAAGGCATAATAGGAAACTAGCCACTTTTCAATTGATGAACTTTTGGGGAGGTTTCACACTTCACTAACACGATTTCCCCTGGTCTGTCCTCGGCTTACAGTACTCAACACCACTACACTCCTCTCAGGGGATTGGCTTTCCCCTGCTATTAGTCATGTGTGTGTGTGTGGTGGGGCAAGAGTGTCGGTGTTAGAGTGTGTTGTTTATGTGAGTAATAGTGTTTATCTAACAATCTTAATCGGAGAGAAGACGGGGCAGTGCCACCATCTTCCTGTTGGTTAATGGGGCTGGCAGGGAGTGACTGACCCACCACTACAGTTGGCACACTAAGCCTGTTGGCATTCAGTGGCTAGAATAGAAAGAGAGTGTGGAGAACAATCCAGGAGTATACACGACACAAAGTATATGGAGTCCTACAATTAAAACATCTCATCATAAAACCATAACATGAGGAAAGGTACTGTAGGGCATTGTATGAGCTACAGCTGCACTGGAAATAGATTTAGACTCATTTCAGAGAGATCAATGCCTGTTCCAAGTACTGCCCTTCGGTCACAGCAACGGTATTTCGGGGGGTGAATTTTTCCCATCCGCCTCGTTTCTGCATCGTTACGCAGCCAGCAAGCTCTGTGCCATGTTTCGCTATGAAACAGAGCCAAATTCCGGCGGGAAAGGAGGATGCTTAATTCCTGAAATCAATATGTGGTGCGAGTCTTGGGCTGGAACTAATAAAAAAAAAAATAAAAAAATTTGACATAAGGAAAGAGAGAAGGGAGCTTTGGTGTTCCGCAAATCCGGGACATAGTTTCTGCAGCTGGGGGGTGTCGGGTGTACCAATGACAGAGGAGGGCTGTAATGATAGTGGTAAAATAAAAGATATTGGTGGACCCTCCTGCCGTCATCATACGGCGTGTTGGAGTGTGAGGGGGGAGTTACACGCCCACGCTCCATTCAGCTGCTCAGCCACCCACATCAGAGAGATAGGGGGCCACAGTACGCCACTTCTTTGCCCAGTTTTAATCCACCTGGACCCCTAACCTTGGGAACACACAGGCCCCTGCCCCAGACCCCTCCACCTGCATTTCTAACAAGGCCCTGCTTAATCTTTCACTCCTCACAGATCAGAGAAACACATTTTGAGTGCTGATACACAAAATGGTGACAATCTTGGTTTACTACGGTGTAGGCTTTTGTATACCTGTACCTATATGCTCACACACATTCACTGGCAGTAACACACACACACCAGGGTTTCGTGACCAAGAAAATGTTAATTTACCGGACCCATATATGCATTGGGTGTGTAATCCATTAGGGCATCCACCCAAGGTGCTCAGAACGACAGAAATTACACACTTAGATTATGGTAATCTTAACAGAACATGCAACACCTGTAATGAAGCTGCCACTAAAGTGTCATTTTCAAACAATTGCCAAAATGCAATTCACAGGGAAACACAATTTTAAACAGCGCACCTGATGCAAGCGGTTCCATATGTGACAGAGATGAAAATCTGTTGTGAATCTAAAAGACTCATCAACTAGGATAGTTTGCTAATATGACTAGGGTTGTGCTTTTGGCTTCTGGACAACGAAAGAAAGTTGATACGAAAACCAATAGAACAGGAGATGCTGGTTACAGCATATGAGGAAGTCTTCATGAAATAATTGCCTCCAGATTTCAAAATGGTCGGATTTTGCAAAGGCTACTTTGAAGCAAGGTAAGACACGCTTCATAATATGAAGTAAAACGTTCAGGTTTCAAACAATTAAGTATCAGTTCTCAAAATGCATGCCTCCAGCTCACATTGCAAAGGGGTGGGTGACGCGCTGATAGCCTGCCTACCGTTGCCTATGTACATGAATGGTGAAGAGGCCGCTTCAATTACCAGTTGAGAATCTTTTTTTTTTTTTTTTAAATGGTGGCCATCAAAACAAGTTAACATGCAATTCCATTTAGAATTGCTGCGCAATGACTGGGATAATATAAAAGCACGTTTCACTCCAGCAGCAACGAGGTGAGGAGCTGCAGCAGCAGCACTCACTGAGGTGATATTCCTCTCAGAATAGGCTCTTTATATTGTGCACGTGTGACAAATAAGATACACTACATGACCAAAAGTATATGGATACCTGCTGGTCGAACATCTCATTCCAAAATCATGGGCATTAATATGGAATTGGTCCCCCCTTTGCTGCTTTAACAGCCTCCACCCGCCTGGGAAGGCTTTCCCACTAGATGTTGGAACATTGCTGCGGGGACTTACTTCCATTTCGCCACAAGAGCATTAGTGAGGTCGGGCACTGATGTTGGGCGATGAGGCCTGGCTCGCTTTCCAATTCATGCCAAAGGTATTTGATGAGGTTGAGGTCAGGGATCTGTGCAGGGCAGTCAAGTTCTTCCACACCGAGCTCAACTACACCATTTCTGTATGGACCTTGTTTTGTGCATGGGGGCATTGTCATGCTGAAACAGGAAAAGGCCTTCCCCAAACTGTTGCCACAAAGTTGGAAGCACAGAATCGTCTAGTGTGTCATTGTATGCTGCAGCATTAAGATTCCCCTTCAATGGAACTAAGGGGCCTAAGCCGAACCAGGAAAAAACAGCCCCAGACCATTATTCCTCCACCAAACTTTAGTTGGCACTATGCATTGTGGCCGGTAGCGTTCCCCTGGCATCCGCCAAACCCAGATTTGTCTGTCGGACTGCTAGATGGTGAAGCGTGATTAATCACTCCAGAGTCTAATGGCGGTGAGCTTTACACCACTCCAGCCAACACTTGGCATTGTGCTTGGTGATCTTAGGCTGCTCTGCCATGCAAACCCATTTTATGAAGCTCCCGACAAACAGTTCTTATGCTGACATTGCTTCTTCCAGAGGCAGTTTGGAACTCGGTAGTGAGTGTTGCAAATGAGGACAGACGATTTTTACGCACTACGCGCCTCAGCATCCCTTTCTGTGAGCTTGTGTGGCCTACCACTTTGCAACTGAGCCATTGTTGCTCCTAGACGGTTCCATTTCACAATAACAGCACTTACAGTTCACCAGGGCAGCTCTAGCAGGGCAGAACCTAACTTGTTAGAAAGGTGGCATCCTATGACAGTGCCACGTTGAAAGTCACTGAGCTCTTCAGTAAGGTCATTCTACTGCCAATGTTAGGCTATGGAGATTGCATGGCTGTGTGCTCTATTTATACACAGGTCAGCAAGGGGGTGTGTGGCTGAAATATCCAAATACACCAATTTGAAGGGGTGTCCACATACCTTTGTGTATATAGTATACATGTAGACGAACTAAAATAAACGCACCAATTTAGTTCCACTGAATTATGCAAATGACCTTTAAGCATGACGTCAAACGTATTTACATCGACTGGTATGTCTATCAGTAGCTAGGTTTCTATCCAATTCGGTGACAGATTTTCATGTGAATATTCAAAAATCCGCATAGATACATTTCCATCAAATTGACTTGTGGCAGATAAAAGGCTGTGCGTGATGACGTAGTGCACATAAAAATACCTTGTCTGATTACATTTCCATGTATCTTTTTCCCCTCATCATGTACCAACTAAAAAATACAAGTTAAACAAGTTTCCATCACATTTTCAACGCTACTGATGGCTTTCTCACAAAAAAGTGTGTTATGTAGCGAGTACACTCTGGTATTGGTACATGAACTCTAGCCAAGAGCGCACTTTATCTTTGCACAGTTGGCTAGAGCGCACATTTAGCCTACTCAATATGACAGTTATTATATTAATATTTGCCCACCAACATAATTAATTAATTTTAGACACAAAAAGGTCCCAACTTGTCTAGTGTATTTAGTTTGATTTGACATTTGGAAGGTTTAATGAAAAATTTAATCAGGACTTTATCCGACATGTACTTCACCTGCATAAAAACGTTAGATGCAAACTTGGTAAATTAATAATAAAGCATTATTTTACAAATGGCAGTGTTTTTTTCTCCAGTTCAATTCGGCAGGCAACAATTCAAATGTATCGGCTTTTCATATAAGATTTTGCTAAAAGCCATCAAGGGAAACCCTGACACACACACTGGAGATTGTGCAGAGGTGCGGAGACCAGCACGTGTGTGTGTGTATGAGAGAGAGAGAGGGGTGTTGGTGTGTGAAATAAAAACACCTTAGAGCCCTAACTTCCTCCTATAGCTCAACAAGAACCAGTGTGCGAGATAAAGACTATAGCCTCGCAAGAGCCTCTACTCTAGTAATCAATAACAACAAATCATGAACATATAAAAGTCGGTTGTACTACGCCAGTGCTGGTGGGACTATCTGGCCATCTCCAGACCAGTCTAAAGTAACAGTGACACTCAGGAGTGATTTAATTCTAAGTGATTTAATTCTAAGTGATTTTCTCCGCCTTCACCTCAAAGCTTTTTCTTCAGTCGTCGTCAGTAGACTAAACTGGGCCTCAGATTTGACAGAGGGTGCTTCCAGGCTAAAAAAAGAGACTTGATAGTTACATACGTTCATTTTTATGATGTGTTGTATCACTTTGACAATATACTTATTTTGCTAGTTGGCTTTACCTGAACCAAAACGCCAGGATTTATCCTTCATAGCTTGTTCTCGTTTTTCTTTTAAAATAGGCAGTCAATTTGTTTTCAGCACTTTCATTTCCATGACTGATCAAAACTAGGTTGTCATGGCTCTCTCTTGCCCCCTTGCAGCAGATATATGGTGAGCAATTCGTTTGAATCATCGAGTCGCAAATAAAATCAGTGTCGAATCGCAATACATATAGAAAGGGGATGTGGATACATAGTCAGTTGAACAACAGTGCAGTCGGGGGGCTGACCTAATAGATCTGCACATCATCGGTGCCCGGGGAGAAGTTGGTGGGGGTTACCGGCCTTGCAATACATATCGTATTGGCACTTAAGTATCGTGATCATATCGTATCGTGAGGTCCCTGGCAATGCATGCTCCATTCATACACTACTAACCCTGGTTTAATGACTGAACTATTCCCAGCCCTAATGCAAGCTCCATTCATACACTACTAACCCAGGTTTAATGACTGAACGATTCCCAGCCCTAATGCATGCTCCATTCATACACTACTAACCCTGGTTTAATGACTGAACGATTCCCAGCCCTAATGCATGCTCCATTCATACACTACTAACCCTGGTTTAATGACTGAACGATTCCCAGCCCTAATGCATGCTCCATTCATACACTACTAACCCTGGTTTAATGACTGAACGATTCCCAGCCCTAATGCAAGCTCCATTCATACACTACTAACCCTGGTTTAATGACTGAACGATTCCCAGCCCTAATGCATGCTCCATTCATACACTACTAACCCTGGTTTAATGACTGAACGATTCCCAGCCCTAATGCAAGCTCCATTCATACACTACTAACCCTGGTTTAATGACTGAACGATTCCCAGCCCTAATGCATGCTCCATTCATACACTACTAACCCTGGTTTAATGATTGAACGATTCCCAGCCCTAATGCATGCTCCATTCATACACTACTAACCCTGGTTTAATGACTGAACGATTCCCAGCCCTAATGCATGCTCCATTCATACACTACTAACCCTGGTTTAATGACTGAACGATTCCCAGCCCTAATGCATGCTCCATTCATACACTTACTAACCCTGGTTTAGTGACTGAACGATTCCCAGTTAAAACAGAAAACGTGGTTTATAGGTGAAAAATCTGCATATCCTCCTACCATCATGCTGCTGTAAGTGATTGGACAGAGCGGCACACACACACACAACATAATATTGAAGTTAATATTGACATAAGCTGAGAATGTGGATTCAATGATGGTTCGTTGAGAATGGCCTGACAGGTCAGCACAGACCATAAGACCACTACTGTTGATGCTATTCAGTCTGCAGAGAACCACACTTTATATCTGAACTATAAGGTTGACAGTTCAATGCCACTGAGCTAATAGGTAACTAAATGCTGAACATTCTCAAATGGAATAAACAATAACATCCCACAACTACAGTTGTCACCATAATTAAGTAACATAATTAAAAGGTGACAGACAGGATTTTTTGCATTGTAATTTCAGGAAATGTCTATGATATATCTGGCGCTAATAGTGGAATGATAGTAGCTCACTGGTAATACTGTGAAACGCGATGCACAATACCAGTCAAAAGTTTGTGTTTTTCTTCAATCTTACTATTTTCTACATTGTAGAATAATATTGAAAACATCAAAACTATTAAGTAACACATATGGAATTATGTAGTAACCAAAAGTGTTAAATCTAAATCAATTTTATATTCTTCTGGTCAATGTGGTCATCAAAGCAAAAGGTGGCTATTTTGAAGAATCTCAAATATAAAATCTATTCATGATTCCATGTGTGTTATTTCATAGTTTTAATTTCTTCACTATTATTCTACAATTGAATGAGTAGCTGTGTCAAAACTTCTGACTGGTACTGTACATCCACAAAGAAGAACCCATATAAAACTGCAACGCCTCTTCTCCTGTGAGTTTGGTAGTCCAGTGAGCGATTGAGTGTCGTTTGTAGCTAGTGTAGTAATACCTGCATAGTACTGTAATAACCACAAGGAACAGTGTTACGACTCATGTGTGGCCCAATCATTTGTGGCTGAATAAACAAGAAGCAAGCAAGCAAGCTTTGAAGTCGGGAACAGTTTGTCCGGTTGAAGCGAGTGGATTGGAGTATGGGAACCGTGCGCACGGCTACTTATATGGGGTGCTAATTTCAACCCAAAGGACTTCGATGGCTTAGTTTAACCAGTGGAAAGCAGGAATAGGAATGAGACTGACTGAATCCAGGTGCTAAGCTGAGTGTGACGCCTGTGACATCAATTTCCTACTGACCTACTAATACATTGCGAGTGTCAGCAGTGATGGAGACAAACCGGGTAAATTCAATGTGGATTTACCTCACTATATTGCTATTGGACTAGCTAGCTGACTCTCACTCTGGAGGACGAGTCTTGACTCTTTTTTCACTTTGGTAGCTAACTCAGCCGTCAGCCTCTATACTTTCTATCAGCTGTTTTTTGGTGGGTTCCTGCCTGTGCTAGACAAGTTGTTATCCGGCTTACTACTTAGCTATGTCGACATTGGTGGTTGTCTAGCTGGCTAGGCTAGCTAGCAGTTTAAAAAAACTTCAGCTGGCTTTACATACAGTTGAAGTCGGAAGTTTACATACACTTAGGTTGGAGTCATTAAAACTAGTTTTTTCAACCACTCCACCAATTTCTTGTTAACAAACTATAGTTTTGGCAAGTCTGTTAGGACATTTACTTTGTGCATGACAAGTCATTTTCCAACCATTTTTTACAGACAGATTATTTCACTTATCATTCATTGTATCACAATTCTGTTGGGTCAGAAGTTTACATACAAAGTTGTCTGTGCCTTTAAACAGCTTGGAAAATTCCAGAAAATTATGTCATGGCTCTAGAAGCTTCTGATAGGCTAATTGACATCATTTGAGTCAACTGGAAGTGTACCTGTGGATGTATTTCAAAACCTACCTTCAAACTCAGTGTCTCTTTGCTTGACATCACAAAATAGATGGCATCATGAGGGAGGAAGGTTAGGTGGATATATTGAAGCAACATCTCAAGACATCAGTCAGGAAGTTACAGCTTGGTCGCAAATGGGTCTTCCAAATGGCCAATGACCCCAAGAATTCTTCCAAAGTTGTGGCAAAATGGCTTAAGGACAACAAAGTCAAGGTATTGGAGTGATCATAAAGTCCTGACCTCAATCCTATATAATATTTTGGGGGCAGAACTGAAAAAGATTGTGCGAGCAAGGAGGCCTAAAACCTGACTCAGTTACACCAGCTCTGTCAGGAGGAATGGGCCAAAATTTAACAAACTTATTGTGGGAAGCTTGAGGAAGGCTACCTTGAGCAATGCTACCAAATACTAATTGAGTGTATGTAAACTTCTGACCCACTGAGAATGTGATGAAATAAATAAAAGCAGAAATAAATAATTCTCTACTATTATTCTGACATTTAACATTCTTAAAATGAAGTGGTGATCCGAACTGACATAAAACATGGAATCTTTATTAGGATTAAATGTCAGGAATTGTGAAAAACTGAGTTGAAATGTATTTGGCTAAGGTGTATGTGAACCTCTGACTTCAACTGTAAGTATTCAGACCCTTTACTCAGTACTTTGTTGAGGCACTTTTGGCAGCGATTACAGCATTGAGTCTTCTTGGGTATGACGCTACAATCTTGGGACACCTGTATTTGGAGAGTTTCTCCCATTCTTCTCTGCAGATCCTCTCAAGCTCTGTCAGGTTGGATGGGGAGCGTTGATCCACAGCTATTTTAAGGTCTCTCCAGATATGTTCGATCGGGTTCAAGTCTGGGCTCTGGCTGGGCCACTCAAGGTCATTCAGAGACTTGTCCCGAAGCCAAACCTGCGTTGTACTGGCTGTGTGCTTACGGTCGTTGTACTGTTCTCTGTGGTCCAGAGTGCTCTGGAGCAGGTTTTCGTCAAGGATCTCTCTGTACTTTGCACCATTCATCTTTGCCTCGACCCTGACTAGTCACCCAGTCCCTGAAAAACATCCCCACAGCATGATTGTGCCAGCACTATGCTTCACCATAGGGATGGTGCCAGGTTTCCTCCAGACTTGACACTTGATATTCAGGCCAGAGAATCTTGTTTCTCATGGTCTGAGAGTCTTTAGGTGAATTTTGGCAAACTCATAGCGGGCTGTCATGTGCCTTTTACTGTGGAGTGGCTTCAGTCTGGCCACTGTAACAAAAAATGACTAATTGTTGGAGTGCTGAAGAGATGTTTGTCCTTGTGGAAGGTTCTTCCATCTCCACAGAGGATCTCTAGAGCTCTGTCAGAGTGACCATTGGGTTATTGGTCACCTCCCTGACCAAGGCCTTTCTCCACAGATTGTTCAGTTTGGCCAGCTCTATGAAGAGTCTTTGCCACTGTGTTCTTGGGGACCTTCAATGCTGGAGAAATGTATTGGTACCCTTCCTCAGGTCTGTGCATCGACAGAATCCTGTATCTGAGCTCTACGGACAAATCCTTTGACCTCATGGCTTGGTCTTTGCTCTGACATGCACTGTCAACTGTGGGACCTTATACAGACAGGTGTGTGCCTTTCCAAATGTCTAATCAATTGAATTTACCACAGGTGAACTCCAAGTTGTAGAAACATCAAGGATTATCAATGGAAACAGGATGCACCTGAGCTGCCCTGCTAGAGCTGCCCCGGTCAACTTTAAGTCCTGTTTTTCTTAAGTGGAAATATCTAGGCGCAACAACAGCTCAGCCGCGAAGTAGTAAGCCACACAAGCTCACAGAATGGGACTGCAGAGTGCTGAAGTGTGTAAAAATAATCTATCCTCGGTTTCAACACTCACTACTGAGTTCCCCAACTGCCTCTGGAAGCAACATCAGCACAAGAACTGTTCGTCTGGAGCTTCATGAAATGGGTTTCCATTGCAGAGAAGACACACACAAGCCTAAGATCATCATGCTCAATGCCAAGCGTTGGCTGGAGTGTTGTAAAGCTTGTCACCATTGGACTCTGAAGCAGTGGAAATGCTTTCTCTGGAGTGATGAATCACGCTTCACCATTTGGCAATCGGACGGACGAATATGGGTTTGGCAGATGCCAGGAGAACGCTGCCTGCCCCAACGCATAGTGCTAAACGTAAAGTTTGGTGGTGGAGGAGGAATAATGTTCTGGTGCTGTTTTTCATAGTTCGGGCTAGGCCCCTTAGTTCCAACGAAGGCAAATCTTAACTCCACAGCATACAAAGATATTCTAGACGATTCTGTGCTTCCAACTTTGTGGCAACAGTTTGGGGAAGGCCCTTTCTGGTTTCAGCATTACAATGACCCAGTGCAGTAACATAGCTTAATCATGATGGGCCCAGGTGCCCAAACAAATTACGGGCCCCATCCCCACCCATATTTCCCTTAAAATGTAACTCATTTTGCTGGTAAGGCTGTCTGGTAATATTACTAAGCAATGTAACAGCAGAATAGAACCTAATCTAAGGGCACATTTGAAGCAGTTACCAGAGAAGCCGCAATATAGCCAATACATTCAGCACGATGGACGCTGTCAGATATTAACCCATATAAGTCGATCAGCACCACGGAAAGCACAAAGCGGTCAAAAAACACCCTATTTTATCTGCTAATAATAGGCAATAGCCTATATTATAAAACATAAATATATAGATCCACCTCGACAGAAACACCGAAACATAGCTAATTACCTAGTACATGCTCGCTGAGGTTATGCACGGTGGCAAAACTGACATACCGGTATCTCAAATGATCTACCTCCTGCAGAGGCCTATAGCAAAAACACCAGCAAATCAATGAAGTGGAGCATTCAAACAGACTGCATAAATGGCAGCATGCCTTTAAACAGTATATGATGCGTATGCACTTACTATTATTACAATAGCCTAGTTAGACTAGGATGACAATGAAATGGCTCAGCGGCTGTGCACCACAACATGGTTTCCAAAGACAGATCGAGCATAGTCATAGATTGACAAGCAATGTAAATTAATCTCAATAAAGCTTGATTTATATAGGCTGTCTGGGTAGCCTGCCCTGTAACAATATAAGCTATACTCACTCATTTGATTGGCATTCGACGGGCCGTGCGCTCTGCGAAGTCATTGATTATGGCATTCAAATCTATGGCCCTGGTGTTTTCAATGGGCAGAATGTAAAACCCACGCAGTCTCTCCTGTCCCATGCTGCTGCTCAGGTATGATTTCATTGTTGTCCGTTTTGAAAAGGAGTGCTCGGCACTGGCTATCGTTACAGCGATGCTCCTTTCTATGACTGCCTGTAACTACTTTCCCAAATGTAGCAGTGACTGAATTGTAATCCACAATGAGCATCTTGGCCAGGTCTCTGACTGTAGTGTGATTTGCTATTTCCTCCTTACAACAGGCCCTGAAAGAGAGTAAATGGCCAGGGAAGATATATCTTTGCTGTAATGTTCAGCCAGCCGGCTGGCGGTCTCGTAGAGTTCATCATCTGCGTTGGCCAGGGTAGTGGGATGGATGGAGTCAAACAGACTCGACGTTGCCCGCTGACTTTTAAATCCGTTTGACAGCTGGTGGATAACGATGTCACGGTTTGCATTAAAGACGTAGACTAAAACTACTTTTTCCCCATCAGTCTCATAAAACTGTTTAAACTCACATTTTTGACAGAGACATTGAGCAAGGTTAAGATTGTGCGCTACGCAACGCACAACAGCAAGCGGCTCTTTTTCAGATATTCTGGCCTGCACACCCGAATAGACCCCGCTTATGTTCGCAGATCCATCATACCCCTGCCCAGGACATTTTGAAATATCCCACCCATTATCCTCTATGCTGCCCAGGACATTTTGAAATATCCCACCCATTATCCTCTATGCTGCCCAGGACATTTTGAAATATCCCACCCAATATCCTCTATGCTGCCCAGGACTTTAAGTTGATGCTCAGCCACTGATGTGTCAGCAGCCTCCAGAAATCCCAAAAACGACTCTGACGGTCAGATCTGTGGCGACATTATCG
This sequence comes from Oncorhynchus gorbuscha, assembly GCF_021184085.1. NCBI lineage: Eukaryota > Metazoa > Chordata > Actinopteri > Salmoniformes > Salmonidae > Oncorhynchus > Oncorhynchus gorbuscha. The sequence continues at coordinate 23,991,382 of NC_060180.1, forward strand.
GCATCCCTTATCACTCTCACAAAGCGATGAACTTGGCTTTACTGGTCTACTTTGGATACATCCAGTGTCCATAATAATAGAAACAAAAAATGGGGCATCCTGCATCTCTCCCTGGATGTCACACTTCATTCGCTTGGTTAAGATATAAATCAGCTCGTTTTGGATTTGAGGACTGAGATAGTTAATTAACAGATCCTGTGGTGCGTTCTAAAAGTTCTCAGAACTGGGTCGTAAAATGACAGTTCAATTATACTGAGACAATTCCTGTCCCAACTTTTCACGGTGCCCCTAACTATGCACTAGAACAAATGTGCTGCATTTCTGCGTCAATAGCGCCATTGAGCTTCCATTGCTCATATACAAAACAGGCACCCATGTGAATCTGGGATGTCTCATGACATGCTATTTTGTATGTTAGATGGCGCCAATCTCTCACTCTCCCATTCACCCATGCATCAGAGAAGGGGCACTCCGATCTCCGAACAGCCAGCAAGGCTCACAATATGCCCAATCTAGCCTGGCCGAATAACATAGCCATGTTCGTGGTCATTTGATTCCAGCCTTGGTTGTAGTGGTGTAATACGACTCGGAAAAACACTGTTTTGGGAAAATTGCAATAACGTGCCGTTTAACCTTTGCATCCATATTTGTTGCATAATGCCCCGTCAGTTGGATAGGTTAAAAGGCCATCAGCCTAACTTCCACCTGTTTCCTCAGCCGCCACGATTCTAACCTTGCCCTGCTCCTCTTCCTCCCTGCCCGGCCCAGGGATAGTCTGGCTTGTGCTCAGGGTCATATCCGCCGATGCCTGACAACCTGTATCCTCCTCTGTCAAAGTTGCTGTTTCTGGCACGATGGAACAGCTTGGCCTTGGCTCACTTGACCCGCTAAGAGCTGCTGCTGGCGATGACAAACCTACATCCTCTTCTGGTCCCGCTACGTTGCTTGTGCTAGCAACGGCTGCACTTGAACTGCATTTGAAAAAGGAATCTAATTTAACTAATTTTGATACCTCCTTTGCTTTCTCATTTTTGGCCTTCCTCTTTTGGGCTCCACTTGTGTTGATACATAGCTGATTTTTAAATCCTTAATTTTCTATTCTCGACTTAATTTCCCCCCCGGCCGTTGTCTCTTGATAGCTAGCTCAACAGTTGCTTAAAACAATGACAGAAACAACAAGGCTTTGGAGAGTATTTGCACGATGAATCCCAGAATGCATTTCATTTAACATGGTATTGAAACTATTGAATAATGTGATTTATTTAGCAAATTAATTTGTCAACTATACACTAAAATATCAGGCTGACTGTTGGTGAAACCATCAGTGGGATCATTTATCATATAGCCTGTGTTAAAGATTTTCAACATATCTTAGAGTTGATGGACCCACGTCAACAATTAATACTTGAGCATGGTAGGGTGGTATTCAAATTACATAGGTGGCCCGCAGCTCCACAGAGCCGGGCCCACCGGCTGCAGCTACGGCACCTACCCCGTGCACAAAGCAAGATCCATATAGAAATGGTTTGTTTGTGGAAGAACTTGACTGGCCTGCACAGAGCCCTGACCTCAACCCCATCGATCACCTTTGGGATGAATTGGAACGATGACTGCGAGCCAGGCCTAATCGCCCAACATCAGTGCCTGACCTCACTAATGCTTTTATGGCTGAATGGAAGCAAGTCCCCCAGCAATGTTCCAACATCTAGTGGAAAGCCTTCCCAGAAGAGTGGTCTGTTATAGCAGCAAAGGGGAGCCAAACTCCATATTAATTCTCATGATTTTGTAATGATATGTTCACTGAGCAGGTGTTCACATACTTTTGTCACTTAGTGTAACTGCATATACCGATAACATTATTTGATAACTGGTTAGATGGTGTTAAGTATTTCCAACACATTTTAATTTGACATTTAACGTCACATCCCCGAAATGTTTTTTCCCGGCATGACGTCAGCATTCTTTGGAATTCTGATCAGTTTTATGAAATAACTCCAACAACAGAAAAAGGTGTAACTTTGAATGGGGACTTTTGAATCATAATCGAATAGAAATCCGTTGTAGTAGGCGTGGCCTATGGCATGCTTTTAGATGCCCTCCTCTTGGCCGCAGTGATAGCATTTTACAGTTTTAAAGTTAGTTTCCTGATATTCTACTAATTCTGCCATTGGGCAGAGAGAAACGTTCTAGTTTCAAAGCTATTTTCATGCAATTATACACATTTCGCCATTGGCTTGTGCCTTGTTCTATCAGTTTTGTAATGTCATATTCTCCCTGACTGTCAAATTTTTATTTTGGATTTTTTTAGTTCTCAAAGATAGTCTTATTAAAAAAAGATGTGATGTAGCAATGCATCCTTTCTACATACTTTATCTGGTTTTAGTCATTTATTAAGTTTACACTGAAAACATTTTACCATCCACTGTAGTTCAGCCTTATCAGGCTACAAGGACTGTATAATACTATAGAACAAAATGTTGAAAGGTTGTTCTCTCTCTCATACTTCTACATGCAAAACTAACTTGTAGAAAAAAATGAGGGAAGTGCTGCTAGGATACAAAATAGTAGATCTTTATAGATAGATAATGTGCTCTTTGGTAAATGGATTAATTGATCATTTTAAAAAACGAGGACATGACTAACTTTCCAAGTCTATTGACCATCTACTGTGCTGGCGTTGACAATCTACCATACCATCTATTGTACTACACATTGAGTTTTTTGGGTACTAAGACAAGCCCTCTTCCTTTATATACCACCCCTACGTTGAAATACGTCTGTGGATATGAAGTAGATGTAGAATACCTGTTTGGGTCTACTGGGGTGAAGGGATGGAGTCTGATTCACTTGCATATCAAAAGGTAGAGAGCTGGTCATTACATGGCCTTGGCTTGACACCACCACTACTTTACCCTGCCATGTTAGACATGCAGTAAACATGCCCCCATCCCCATTACAGTACTCTGTAGGCAGACACGGTGGCTGGGCTGAATGTAGACAGGACATCAACACACAGTGTCCCTTTGGACAGCAGAATAATGTACACTCTGTAGAGTCCATGAAGAATTCTGCCGCCCACACATCAGGGTTGAACTCTCAGGAAATGACTAGTGTGGTGAGGAGGGAGAAATGACAGGGGATCCCCAGGACACACACACACACACACACACACACACACACACACACACACACACACACACACACACACACACACACACACACACACACACACACACACACACACACACACACACACACACACACACACACACACACACACACACACACGTTCATTTTATTCCCATCCTGTTGTAGAAAAAGCATATCATTCTTAGTCCTCTGGTTCGTATCTGACCCTGCTCGGCCCCAACGTACACATTGATGTATAGACATGGATGTTCTTTTTATTAGAGAACAATGAGGTGATGTTATCACTGGAGGCAGATGCAGCGACAATAAGGGTGGCTCCTGTGTTTTCACCAGGAGAAGAAGCTGGGAAAATAAAGGAAGTGTGTCTTGAGGACAGAAAGTCACACTGAGCAGACAGATGTCAATACCAGAGGTTGGAGCAGGTTCAGGGAACAGAACAAAACATTTTTTTTTTTGAGGAACAACTGATAACGAAAGTAATCTATACTGTTCCGGAACAGAACAGTTATTTAAAAAGCATGGAAACGGGTTATTTAAAAAAATAATCTAACCTTTATTTAACCAGGCAAGTCTGTTAAGAACAAATTCTTATTTACAATGACGGCCTAACCCGGCCAAACCTGGACGACGCTGGGCCTATTGTGTGCCGCCCTATGGGACTCCTAAACACGGCCGGATATGATGCAGCCTGGATTCAAACCAGGGACAACAGTGACACCTCTTGCACTGAGATGCAGTGCCGTTGTGACCGTTGTGCCACTCGAGAGCCCCAGCTAATAACGTTATTTTACTTTACGGTTATTTTTTTTACCCAATCCCACAAAAACAAAACAAAGCGCATATGTAAACCCCGACTGTCACTCAGAAACATATTCCAGTGTCTGCCTGCCAGCTGAAAATCTTCACCAGTGTGTGTGTAGGCTACCTTTTCCTCTCCTCCGACCGAGAAATGAATGGTCTACTGTAGCTACTGACGTTACAGGCATGATTCAGAAATTAGGGAAATATTTTTTTTTTTAAAGAGAACAACGGACACACTTTTTCAATGCTAGTTAATAACCCTTTAGAACCCATTGCAGTTGTCGACGGCCTTTCTTTAAATTACTATAGCGGCTTCGAAAGGCCTTGTTTTTCTAACAATTTTGCCCAGTCTCTTTCTTATAGTTGAGTCATGAACACTGACCTTAACTGAGGCAATTGAGGCCTGCAGTTCTTTAGATGTTGTTGTGGGTTCTTTTGTGACCTCTTGGATGAGTCGTCGCTGCGCTCTTGGGGTAATTTTGGTAGGCCGGCCACTCCTGGGAAGATTCACCACTGTTCCATTTGTGGATAATGGCTCTCACCGTGGTTCGCTGGAGTCCCAAAGCTTTAGAAATTGCTTTGTAACCCTTTCCAGACTGATAGATATCAATTACTTTGTTTCTCATCTGTTCCTGAACTTTGGATCGCGGCATATCTTGCTTTTTGAGATCTTTAGGCCTACTTCACTTTGTCAGACAGGTTCTATTTAAGTTATTTCTTGATTCAACAGGTCTGGCAGTAATCAGGCCTGGGTGTGGCTAGTGAAATTGAACTCGGCTTTCCAAAAAATGTGATTAACCACAGTAAATTCATTATTTAACAAGGGGGGGGGGGCAATTACTTTGTCACAAGGCCATGAATACTTTTTCATGAAGTAATTGTGAAATACTTTTTCACAGCACTGTATGTTTGATGCAGTCAATGTTTGATGCTGTGAAATTTGGGGAACAGGTGTCGTGCAGCTGTCACATTAGGGTAGATGCCCACGCAATGGAGCTCATATGAGAAGTTGGATATTTGTTTACATAGCCAGCTAACAAGTTGCTCGTTTTGTCCCGTTTCTACCGACGCAATTCATTTGGAAACTGTCGTAAATAATCAGCTAACATTGGCAAACTCTGTAGTTAGTCTGTCAGGCGAGAAAGCAATCGTTGATTTAAGGGGAGAGAGAGAGAAACGAATGGGAAGCGTGTAACGTTTTAATATGGAAACCCCTTGTTAGGAAGAGAGTATGTGAATGGTTGAGAAAAAGACCATGTGAGAGGGAGACAGAGAGATCATTTTCCACCTACAATTGTATCCTATTTGTTGCTCCTCTCCCTCTGTTACTCAGTTCCTCTGGGTCAGTGAAAGTGAGGGAAGTGATGAGGAGAATCAGGGCTCAGGAGCAAATGACAGGTAGAAAGAGGAGTTTGAGATGATTGGAGGGTTAGAGATGTGGAGCAAGGAGGGAGGGGTGGAGCGATAGTGGAGGGAGAGAGGAACATGGAGAGGAGGAAGAAGAGGGAGGAGGAGGAAGAGGCGGTGATATTGAAATATTATTTCTGTTCCAGAGCTTGCAATGGATTATAACAAGAAAATGGGTGGGGTTGACCATCTTGACCAACTGAGGAACTATTACAATGTTGGACGCACAGTCAGAAATTGGTGGAAGTAAGTGTTTTGGGGGATGCTCAACATTGTAATTATAAATGCCTTCATTGTGTAGGGGACCCTGCAAAGGCTCCTCCCAGAAACCTCAGGCATTGGTCCCCGAAGGCATTCAAAATGCAGCTTGTGCATTCACTTTGTGATAATGCTACAGTGGCAGGAAGAGGGGAGCCAAGACTGTGGCACCAGGGTGTGTGAACCGATATGGAACTCATTGGAAAGCAGGTGAAGTTTGAAGGGCACAAGAGAGGTTGTGTGGTGTGTATCCAGAGGTGATGCTGCAGGTCAAAGAGTGGGAGATGTTTAAGAAACCTCCTTTGGGTGCTCTTTGTGTCTGTGCCACTTTACAGGAGGGGGCAGTTCTTCCAGAAGTTCCATGACATGTTGTAAGCTAAATGTAAGCCATCTTACATTGTAGGAAACGATGTAAGATGGCGCCGACAGACATGGCAGCTCTGCTTCTAGCTCCTAAGCAACTTTGTTTTTGTGTGTGTTATTTCTTACATTGTTAGCCTAGAACATTTTTTTGTGATATTACATACAGCCAGAAAGCACTTTTGGATATCAGAGCAGCTGTAACTCAACAGCATGACGACCAGGAATACGACTTCTCCGAATTGCATCCTTAGGTCGTACCCTTCAGGGTAATTTAACTTATCCCAGAGGCTGCTCCATGATGCCACCGGCAGAGAAGAGGTATTCGAAGTGGACTTCTAGTCCGACTCAGGAGGCGTGCACACCATCCACCGCTTCAGAGTATATTACTTGCTAATTCAGTCTCTGGACAATAAAGTAGATGAGCTCAGGGCGAGGATCTCCTTCCAGAGAGACATCAGGGACTGTAACATGCTCTGTTAAACAGAATCATGGCTCTCTCGGGATAAACTGTCCCCGTCCATACAGCCAGCTGGATTCTCAGTTCATTGCGCAGACAGAAATATTTTAAAAACTCTCCGGGAAGAAGAAAGGTGGTGGTGTATGTTCCATCATTAACTACTCATGGTGTGATAACATACAAACTCAAGTCCTTTTGTTCACCCGACCTAGAATACCTCACAATCAATGTATTACCACCCAAGAGAATTATCTTCGGTTATAGTCACAGCCGTGTATATTCCCACTCAAGCCGATACCACAACGTCCCTCAAGGAACTACACTAGACTTTATGCAAACAAAACCACATATCCTGAGGCCGCATTTATTGTAGCTGGGGATTTTAACAAAGCAAATGAGGAAAACACTACAGAAGTTCTAGCAACACATTGACTGTAGTTTTCGCTCTGGAAAAACACTAGAAAAGCAGTGGGGGGGGGGGGTTATCACCCTTTCGAGATGTCTACAAGGCCTTCCCCCGCTCTCACTTCGGCAAATCAGATCAAGACTCCATTTTGTTCCTCACTTCCTATTAGGCAAAAACTCAAACAAGAAGTACCCGTGCTAAGGTTTATTCAGCGCTGGTTTGACCAATCGGAATCAATGCTTCAAGATTGTTTTGATCATGCGGACTGGGATAGGTTCCGGGTAGCCTCTGAGAATAACATTGATGTATACATGGACACGGTGACTGAGATCATCAGAAAGTGTATAGGGGATGTTGTTCCCACGGTGACTATTAAAACCTACACAAACCAGAAACTTTGGATAAATGGCAGCATTTGCACAAAACTGAAAGTGCGAACCAAGGCATTTAACCATGGCAAGGTAACTGGGAACATGGTTGAATACAAACAGTGTAGTTATTCCCTCCGTAAGACAATCAAACAGGCAAAATGTGGGTACAGAGACAAAGTGGAGGCGCAATTCAACGGCTCAGACACGAGAAGTATGTGGGCGGGGTCTACAGACAATCCCAGATTACAAAGGGAAAACCAGCCACGTCGCGGACACTGGCGTCTTGCTCCCGGACAAGCTAAACACCGTCGCCCACTTTGAGGATAACACAGCGCCACCGATACGGCCCGCTCCCTAGGACGGTAGGATCTCGTTTGCCTTGGCCCCTAAGACCCTCACAAACTCACAATTGTAAGTATCACTGCCTGGTACGGCAACTGCACCGCCCGCAACCGCAGGGCTCTCCAGAGGGTGGTGCAGTCTGCCCAACGCATCACCAGGGGCACACTGCCCGACCTCCAGGACAACTACAGCACCCAATGTCACAGGAAGGTCAAAAAGATCATCAAGGACATTAACAAAGGCCTGTTCACCCCACTATCATCCAGAAGGCGAGGTCAGTACAGATGCATCAAGAGACTGAAAAACAGCTTCTATCATACCAACACTAGCCGGCTACCACGGAGATTTGTATAAACCTTGCCGTCTGGCCAACATTTGCAACATTGTTTCAATATTGAAATTCGGTCGCCAACTGATCCATAGTAATGAACGTGTCGGGAGACGGGATGAGACAGACAGCCAGTCGAAATCATGAATCAGCTGGGATCATTTTATGGATATAAACAATGAAATGTCAATAGAAAACGGGTACAATTAAATGCATATAGTTTGCAGTCTTTCCAGCTTCAGTTTGAAGTGATTGTGTTTGCTGTGTTGTTGGCTAGATCTTCTGAACAACAGTCTCCTGACGAGAGAGCACATTTTCTATACCATGCGAAATCACGCATCATTAGATCATTGTTATGGATGTAACTACAAAATGGTAAAATGTTTTAATTTGACTTTTGGTGCCACTCTGCACACACAAGCTTGTTACCAAATAAATGTCACTAGAAAACAGCTTAAACTAATGCGGCTACTTTGCTGTTATTCTGGCTGCATTGTTTGACATGACTAAGTAAGCCGTATTTGGCTGCCTAGCGAGCAAGGGAAAAGAATGTTGCCAGCCAGTATGGCAATTGAACATTTAGAACGAACGACTGGGTCGTGTCTCTGACTTGTGAAAGGATTAAATAGTATAGTATGAATAAATTCACCAAAATAACATTATTTGAATAGTAACCCGTTGTATAAAATTGATAATACCCTCGAAGTCTGTGTTGGCTGGATATATTGGGCCTAACACCCGTGACAATATATCCTCCAAACACCGGCTTCTCTTGCATGATCACTTTAACAGTTACCACGTTATTGGAGTTATTAACTACAAAATTGTAAGATGTTTTTATTTTTATTTTGGTGCCACTCTGCACACACAAGCTTGTTACCTAGCTAGGTTGTTAGCTAGCTCTGGTCTAGCTCTCGAACTCTAGGAGGCATTATGTGTAATGTAATGGAACTGAGAGTCATGATCAAGGGCTAGCGCTGGTCCAATGTTAAGACAATTCTCTGAAATTAAAAGACATTCAAAGTTCCTTCATAGAAGCCACTAATCCGTAGGCCTAATTCAGATAATGCATGTCATAACAACAGATTGCCAGCGCTCTCCTCACATGCAAAGATTTCAGCAGCATGTCGCACCCTACACTACACTTGTCTCGCCAATGCATGTACATAGCTTGCCTGTTCCATAAAGCTGCTCTATCGACTGGTGAAGTCATTTCAAGTTGGGATAAATGTGAAATAAAATAAAACATTGAGACGTTTTAAAAAAGAACAGAAAGGAATAATATAAACTGCTAGTTTTGTTTTGAACCAGTTGAGAACTTTATTCTGCTGGACGGAAAAGTGGAACTGAACAACAAAAAAAGTGGTTCTGTTCACAGCGAACTAATTGGAAAATAAGTTCAGTTCCAAACCCTAGTCAAAACTCTGGTGCTGTGAGTGCCTGCTTGCGCGACAAAAGGGGTGTTTTTGAGCGGTCTCATATTTCAGTGAGTGGGGCAGCGTGTGTGTTAGTTTGAGAACGCAATCTGGAGGCGAATGAAACGCACACCTGTTTAGGCGAGGTGCTGGCTAGCAGAGTAAAACACTTGAAAGACGAAAGGAGAGCCATACACTCTAGGAGCTGAGATGCAATCATTTAATAACCTAGTATCCAACGTTTCACCTGATGAAGACAGCCTGTCTGTCGAAACGTTGGATATTAGGTTATTAAATGACTGCATCTGAACTCCTAGAGCGTGCAGCTCTCCTTTTCAAGTTTGAGAGCGCATCCATGTCCCAAGAGCTGGAGTCACAAAATACTTTGCAAAACAAAGAACAAACGCTTCAGAGCTATGACGAATCACCACACACACAAATGATACCCAGCACCGGAGTAACCCCCCCCTGCCAAACTAGATTTAGCACCCCTCATTCCGGGAACCCTCCCCAATCTTAGCGAGAAACAGCGTCAGTGCCCCTCCCCAACATGTGTGTGTGTTTGACACTGTGACAGAGACGGTAATAGAAAGATTATGGGGTAACTGTATATGACCTCTATATCTAAAGTATTTACAACACATCCACAAGCACTAACTAAACATGATGTAGCAGCTGAATGTAGTGCTACTCGAGCACTAAAATGTTCGATTTCGAATCAGATGGAATTTGGTTAAGCAGCCCTTGTGTGTGTTTCAGTGTGTGCGTGTCTGTGCTGAGGTGGTGAGCGTACCTGGGTTCAGTAGGTGTGTAGGGAGGTTAGAGATGAAGTCAGCAGCTCTGTCTCGGACATCCTGGTCCTCGTCCTGCAGTAGAGTGAACAGACCTCTCCACAGAGACACTGTGTGGGACACACCTGGCACAATCAAAACTTCATTAGGACACAGAGAGATGTATGAAAATGTATTAAACTACATTCGCATTCGTCACAGTCCGTTTCTGCCTTAAAGTTCAACTTATCGATTTTTCTTTTATGGACGGGTTGCATATGCACAAAGTTTTTTTGGGCGGACAATAATCACCGTTGTCCAGCATCCTTCCGCGGATGACTCCAATTAAAATTTTAAAAAGCATTGTCTACCTGTAATTTTCATACACACAATCTTTGTGGCTGTGTCCTTAAAATCACAACCAGAAAATACCAACACAAACCAAAAACAAACTACTGTAGCTCCCACAAATACATTCAACTTCTATATAGACCTACTCACCCAATGGTAGGTTGGGGCTGGTCAATAAGGTGGGTGTGGCGTTGACCAGTACCTCTGCAGCCATCATCTTGACCTCTGCATTTTGCTCCACACCGCAGGACTGAGACACCAGCGCCCCCCAGCGCCCCAGACACGCTACTGCAGCCACACCCTGATCGGAGAAGGACATAAACATAGACAAAACTTATGTCACTGCAGGGCATGGTAAACGCACACAATTTCCCAGCTGGATCATTGGTGGTTCTTACCTGAGGGTCACTGTGTACTAGGTGCACCACCAATCTAGAGGCCAGGGTCAGGGAAGCACAGTGCAACTCCACACTGGAATACAACACACACAACAGTAAAACACAAGGACAGTGTGAGATTTTTATCTACTCAATACTGGAGTAACACACTGCACAAAGAAAATGAGCCCCTACACAACACCATTCAATAAAGCTGTGTGTAAAAACATTCACACAGAGCTAACGTATCAAATATGTGACACATGCGCGGAATACAACTGATGCAGACTTCACCAGGAAATGGTTGCTTAAGAGCCCTTCCCAACGACACTGTTTAAAAATAAATCATAAAATAGTAACACAAGAGGAATAAAATAAGACCCTGAACAAAAATATAAAACACAGCATGTAAAGTGTTGGTCCATGTCTCAAGATCAGAGAAATATTTCACATGCACAAAAAGCTTATTTCTCTCAGGTGTGGCATATCAAGAAGCTGATTAAAACAGCATGATCATTACACAGGTGCACCTTGTGCTGGGGACAATAAAAGGCCACTTTAAAGATGTGCAGTTGTGTCACACAACACATTGCCACAGATGTCTAATGTTTTGAAGGAGCGGGCAATTGACATGCTGACTACAGGAATGTCCACCAGAGCTGTTGCCAGAGAATTTAATGTTTATTTTTCTACCATAAGCCACCTCCAATGTCATTTTATAGAATTTGGCAGTACGTCCTACAAGCCTCACAACCGCAGACCACGTGTATGGCAGACTACGTGTATGGCGTTGTGTGGGCGAGCTGTTTGCGGATGTTAATGTTGGGAACAGAGTGCCCAATGGTGGTGGTGGGGTTATGATATGGGCTGGCATAAGCTACGGAGAACAAATACAATTGCATTTTGTCTACGGCAATTTGAATGCATCGAGATGCCGTGACGAGATCCTCATGTTTCAGCATGATAATGCACAGCCCCATGTCACAAGGATCTGTACACAATTCCCGGAGGCTGAAAATGTCCCAGTTCTTCCATGGACAGCATAGACATTGGGGATGATCTAGATCGACGTGTACGACAATGTGTTCCAGTTCCCGCCAATATGCAGCAAATTCACACAGCCACTGAAGAGGAGTTGGACAACATCCCACAGGCCACAATCAACAGCCTGATCAACTCTAAGCTAAGGAGATGTGTCACGCTGGATGAGGCAAATGGTGGTCACACCAAAAAAAAAGTTCTGTATTCCCAGTCGTGAACGCCATAGATAGGGGCCGGATACATTTATTTAAATTGACTGATTTCCTTATATGAACTAACTTAGTAAAATCTTTGGAATTGTTGCATTACCATTCAATGTGCAGAGGTATGAAGTATTTGAGTTAGATAGAGTGCCTTCAAAAAGTATTCACACCCCTTGACTTTCTCCATCTGCACTTGTAGCCAGAAAGCTGTCTAAGAGCAGGTTTAACCTCTACTGTTAGAAAGCCGGATCAACGAAGAATACCTAAGAGTGAATTAAACTATTTTGAAAACGCAATTAAGGGAATTAACTGGAATGATCTCTTGTCCTATACAGACGTGGAAGCTGAGTCAGGTTTATCTATCCACAATAAATAGTTTCCTAAAGAAAATCAAATCCAAATCTGGCCAGAAGAGCATTCTTCCTTGGAGAAATCTGGAAATTGATAAAAAACGTGATTATGCTCCAAAAATAGCCCTAAGACCCAAATTAGAGCAGGACAGACGTAGGTTTACCATGTTGAGAAATCAGACAGACCAAGGCAAACTTTTTTATGAACATAATTGGTGAAGCAAAGGGAAATTCTAAATTGATCTGGGAGAATCTAAAAAAGTGAAACAGGGAAAGACCATAGTAACACTGCAAAAAGACTAGAAATCATGGTGAATAACAAACACAGGATGCAGTCGAAATAGCAATAGCCTTCAATTCCTACTTTATTGACTCTGTCAGGGTACTGACACAGAACCCCTCCACTGGTTTCTTGGGCTCAGTGCTAGTAAATGACGCTCAACCTGTCTTCATCATAAGGGAGGTTTCTGAGTCAAAGGTGAACAAGGTGATTAGCTCACTAAAGAACTCTAAAGCCAAAGATGTGTTTGGGCTGGACTCTACCTTTCTTAAAAACTACAAAGAGTCACTCATTGGCCCCATTTCTAAGGTCACCAACACAACTATTGGTCTCAGGGTGTTTCCAAGGGTATCGAAGTCTACCATAATAAATGGCCATCTTAATGACCCTGCTGACGTGAGTAACACCTGTGGTGTCAAAGGTTGTTGAAAAGTGCGTAGCAGAACAACGGATTGCCCACCTCAACAACAGCCCCTTCACATTACACTCCATGCAGTTTGGCCTCAGAGCGAAACACTCCACAGAAATGGCCAACTGTTTTCTTCTGGAAAATGTGAAGTCCAAGATGGACAAAGGGGGCGTTGTTGGGGCTGTGTTTCTGGACCTAAGGAAGGCTTTTGATACTGTTAACCATGAGATTCTCATCACAAAATTGTCCAACTTCAACTTTTCCCCCGAGGCCTTGATGGCAGAACTCAGTGTGTCAGAGTGAGCAATGAGCTGTCGCCCACTCTTAGCTATGATAATAATGTATGCAGATACAGTTATATATGTGCATGCAAAGAGCAAACAACAAGCTGCACAGGAACTCACTACTGTAATGGTCCAGGTTACAAAGTGGCTCAGTGACTCATGTTTGCATCTCAATGTGAAAAACAGTTTGCATGTTCTTCACAAAGAGGGCAACAGATGCTACTGAGCCAGATGTCTATGTGTCAGGGGAGAAGCTCCAGGTGGTATCTGATTTTAAGTACCTTGGCATCATACTTGATTCCAACCTCTCTTTTAAAAAGCATGTGAAAAAGGTAATTCAGATTCAAAAAAAGGTCATCCAAATTCAACCTAGCTAATTTCCGATTTATACGAAATTGTTTGACTAGAGGTAGCAAAACTGTACTTCAAATCTATGATATTCAACCACTTAACATACTGCTCGACTAGTTGGGCCCAAGATTGCTGTACAACATTAAAACCTATTCAGTCTGTCTACAATCAGGCTCTCAAAGTGCTTGATAGGAAGCCCAATAGCCATCATCACTATTATATCCTCAGAAAGCATGAGCTCCTGAATTGGGAAAATCTTGTGCAATACACCGACGCATGTCTTGTATTCAAGATCCTAAAATGGCCTGGCTCCCCCTCCACTCAGTACTTTTGTTAAACAGAAAACCCAAACATATGGCAGCAGATCCACAAGGTCTGCCATGAGAGGTGACTGTATAGTTCCCTTAAGGAAAAGCACCTTTAGTAAATCTGCTTTCTCTGTGAGAGCTTCCCATGTCTGGAATACACTGCCATCAGACACACATAACTGCACCACATATCACACTTTCACAAAATGCTTGAAGACATGGCTAAAGGTCAATCAGCTTTGTGAACATAATCCCTAGCTGTGTATTGCCGCTTTCCAGGTTGTCTGTTGTCTGTAGCTTGTGAGGTGTGGAAACTGTTGCTTTTATGAATTTTGTCTTGCTGCTTTTTGTTCCGTTGGTGTGTCTGTATGCTACGTCTTGCTTGTCCTATGTTGCTCTGTCTGTATGCCATGTCTTGCTTGTCCTATGTTGCTCTGTCTGTATGCTATGTCTTGCTTGTCCTGTAGCTGCTCAATGATGGTTTATATTGTAATTGTTTTTAATTTCCTGCCCAGGGACTGCGGTTGAAAAATTAGCCGGCTGGCTAAAACCGGCACTTTTACTGAAACGTTGATTAATGTGCACTGTCCCTGTAAAAATCAAATAAACTCAAACCTTTGTGTTACAGCCTGAATTTAAAATGGCCTACACACAATACCCCACAACGTCAAAATGGAATACTATTTTATTTGTATTTTTTTTATATATTTTTTTTTACAAATTAATAAATAATGAAAAGCTGTAATGTCTTGAGTCAAGTATTCCAAGTATACCCCTTTGTTATGGCCTAAATAAGTTCAGGAGTAAAAATGAGCTTAAGTCACATAATAAGATGCATGGACACACTTTGTGAGCAATAACAGTATTAAACATTATTTTTGAATGAATACCTTATAGCTGTACCCCCCCACACAACTATCTGTCAGGTCCCTCAGTCAAGCAGTGAATTTCAAACAGATTCCACCACAAATACCAGGGTTGTTTTCCAATGCCTCGCAAAGGGCACCTATTGGTAAATTCAAAAACAAGCAGACATTGAATATCCCTTTCAGCATGGTGAAGTTATTTATTACACTTGGATGGTGTATCAATACACCCAGTCACTAAAAGATACAGGTGTCCTTTCTAACTCAGTTGCCAGAGAGGAAGGAAACAAGGGATTTCACCACAGTGATTTTAAAACAGAGTTGAATGGCTGTGATGAGAAAACTGGATGGATCAACAATATTATAGCTACTCCACAATACTAACCCAAATGACGGAGTGAAAAGGAAGCCTGTACAGAATACAAATATTCCAAAACATGCATATTGTTTGCAACAAAGCACTAAAGTAATACTACAAAAAATGTGGCAAAGCAATTAAACTTTTGTCCTGAATACAAAATTTATGTTTGAGGGCAAATCCAATACAGTACACTACCAATCTCCAGGTTGCATCATGTTATGGGTGTGCTTGTAATCGTTAAGGAGTTTCAGAATAAATAAAACATGGAATGGAGCTAAGTACAGGCAAAATCTTAGAGGATAACCTGGTTCAGTCTGCTTTCCACCAGACACTGGGAGGTTAATTCACCTTTCAATCATGCCCAGCTTGTTTCGGTCATAGCAGACGGTCACAGCAACATTATGTACAAAATTAGTTAAAAACAATGCGGGAAAAAACGAACAAAATTACACAGTTGGTTAGGAGCCCGTAAAACGGCAGCCATCCCCTTCAGTGCCACTATTATAAGCAGGACAATAAGCTAAAACACAAGGCCAAATCTATACTGGAGTTTTGGCAAAAGTATTTAAAAAAATTTTTTAACCAGAAATATCACAGTTACAGTATTCAGACCCTTCTCAGTACTTTGTTTTAGCACCTTTGGCAGCGATTATAGCCTCAAATCTTCTTGGGTATGACGCTACAAGCTTGGCACACCTGAATTTGAGGAGTTTCTCCCATTCTTCTCTGCAGATTCTCTAAAGTTTGTCAGGTTGGATTGACAGTGTGACCGCTGAACAGCTATTTTCAGGTCTCTCCAAAGATGTTCGATCGATCGGGTTCAAGTCCGGACTCTGGCTGTGCCACTCAAGGACATTCAGAGACTTGTCCTGAAGCCACTCCTGCATTCACTCCAGTTTGAGGTCCTGAGCACTCTGGAGCAGGTTTTCATCAAGGATCTCTCTGTACTTTGCTCTGTTCATCTTTCCCTCAATCCTAACTAGTCTCCTAGTCCCTGAAAAACATCCCCACAGCATGATGCTACCACCACCATGCTTCACCGTAGGGATGGTGCCAGGTTTCTCCAGATGTGACACTCGGCATTCAGGCCATAGAGTTCAATCTAGGTTTCATCAGACCAGAAAATCTCGTTTCTCATGGTCAGAGTCTTTAGGTGCCTTTTGGCTAACTCCAAGTGAGCTGTCATGTGCCTTTTACTGAGGGGTTGCTTCTGTCTGGCCACCCTACTGTAAATGCCTGATTGGTGGAGTACTGCAGAGATGGGAGAACCTTCCAGAAGGACAACCATCTCCACAGAGGAACTCTGGAGCTCTGTCAGAGTTCTTGGTTCTACATCTGCATTGTTTGCTGTTTGAGGTTTTAGGCTGGGTTTCTGTACAGCAAGCACTTTGTGACACCGGCTGATGTAAAAAAGGGGTTTTAAAAACACATTTGTTGATTGGTCACCTCCCTGACCAAGACCCTTCTCCCCGATTGCTCAATTTGGCCAGTGGGCCAGCTCTTGGAAGAGTCTTACTAGTTCCAAACTTCTTCCATTTAAGAATGATGAAGGCCATTGTGTTCTTGGGGACCTTCAATGCTGCAGCCATTTTTTGGTACCCTTCCCCAGATCTGTGCCTCGACACAATCCTGTCTCGGAGCTCTACGGACAATTCCTTCCGACCTCATGGCTTGGTTTTTGCTCAGACATGGACTGTCAACTGTGGAACCTTATACAGACCGGTGTGTGCCCATAAATTGAATTTACCACAGTTGGACTCTAGTCAAGTTACAGAAACAGCAAGGATGATCAATGGAAACAGGATGCACCCGAGCTCAAATTCGAGTCTCATAGAAAAGTGTCTGAATACTTATGTAAATAAGGAATGTCGTATTTAAAAAAAAAAAAGATAAAATGTTTAAAAAGAGGTTTTGTCTTTGTCATTATGGGGTAGTGTGTGTAGTAGATTGATGAGAAAACGATTTAATCAATTTTAGAATAAGGTTGTAATGTAACGTAACAAAATGTGGAAAAAGGTGTCTGAATACTTTCAGAATGCACTCTATTGAATGTGCGTCACTGCAAGATAGTCAGTGCAGATTATTTGGGTATCATTAATTGACTATTTAGCAGTAGTATGGCTCTGGGGGTAGAAGCTGTCTCGGAGCCTGTTGGTCCGAGAACCGATGCTCCGGTACCATTTGCCAGACGGTAGCAGAGTGAAAAGTCCATGGCTTGGGTGGCTGGCGTCTTTGACAGTTTTTCTGGCCTCCCTCTGACACCACATGATATAGAGGTCCTGGATGACAGGGAGCTCGGCCCCAGTGATGTACTGGGTAGCCAGCACCTCCCTCTGTAGTTCTTTGCGGTCAAAGGTCAACAAGATGCTCTTGTTGGTGCAGCTGTATAACTTTTTGAGGATCCGAGGGTCCGTGCCAAATCTTTTCAGACTCCTGAGGGGAAAGTGGTGCTGCTGTGCCCTCTTCACGACTGTGTGGGTGTGTGTGGACAATGTTAAGTCCTTAGTGATGTGGATGCCAGGGAACTTGATGATCTTGACCCAATCCACAACAGTCGCTGTCCGTCAGCGACAACATGCTTCGTACAGATTGTGGCCTGGCCATTTTATTATATATATTTTTCTTTAGAGGAGGCAAGTCTTTGTAATCCAATCCTTATTCTCCACTCTCATTCTCTCACTGTTAAAACAGTGTGTGTGTGTGTGTGTGTGTGTGTGTGTGTGTGTGTGTGTGTGTGTGTGTGTGTGTGTGTGTGTGTGTGTGTGTGTGTGTGTACACAGAGGTGTGGGGTGTCCCACAGGTACTGGGAGGGGGACACAATTCAGTCCCATTCAAAATCCTATTTTCCCTAACCACCAACCCCAAAACCTAACCCAAATTCTGACCTTAACCCTAAACCCCTTAGAAATAGCATTTGACCTTGTGGGGACAAACAAAATGTTGTCAGTTGGTAAAAATGTTGTTCATTTACTATTCTTGTGGGGACTGGTCCCCACAAGTAGAGTTAAACACGTCAACGCGCACACACACACACGGATGAACACACACAGTCGGACAGATCTCCACACCTGTCGCCAAGTGCACGGGCCAGTTGGGCAGCTAACATAAGACCCGGAGTGAAGGGAGTGCTGGGTAAATCTATCTCCTTAATCCAAGGCTTTGGCTCTGAATACACGAGTGGCATCCTCACAACCACAGGTATGTGGGTCCTTTCATAGACGGACAGGGAGAAGAGGGAAAGGAGGGAGGCTGCACCTCACCTACTGTTCTCCCACCTCTCCATTAAAGCCTGTACATCAATCATGGATGGCTTAGGGCTGTTTTGGCAGCCGGTTTTCACTGCTAGTCCAGATCTGTTGTTTACAAAGCATGTGACAAATAACATTCGATTTGAGGACAGGGCCCCATTACCAGCGGCCATTTTGAGGTCATTCCTAAGGTTTCCTCACCTCCCTCTATTTCCCAACCTCCTCATAACATACAGTGCCTTACAAAAGTATTCAGATCCCTTGGATTTCTTCAATGTTATTGTGTTACAAAGTGGGATTAAAATTGATTTGTCATTTTTTTGTCAACAATCTACTTTAAAAATATATATTTTTAAAGATGAATACAAATTTGATAACTAAAATAGTCAACCCCTTTATTCAGGCAAGCCTAAATTAGTTCATGAGTAACATTTGGCTTAAGAAATCACATAAGTTATATTTACTCGCTGTGTGAAATAATAAGGGTTGACATGATTTTTAAATGCCTAATCCTTCCTCTGTACCTCATCTGTAAGGTCCCTTAGTCAAGTATTTATTTTAAAAAACAGACTCAGCTACAAACACCAGGGAGCTTTTCAAAAGCTTCATAAAGATGGTGATTGGTAGATGGTTAACAATAATAAAATCAGACATCGAATACAATGAGTGTACAACACATTCGGAACACCTTCCTAATATTGATTTGTACCTCCTTTGCCCCGAGAACAGACTTAATTCATCGGGGCATGGACTACAAGGTTGTCGAAAGCCTTCTACAGGGATGATGGTCCATGTTTACTCCAACGCTTCCAACAGTTGTTTCAAGTTGTCTGGACGTGTTTTGCGTGGTGCACCATTCTTGATACACACGGGGAACAGTTGACCGTGAAAAACCCAGCAGCGTTGCAGTTCTTGACACACTCAAACTGGTGCACCTGGCACCTACTACCATACCCAGTTCAAAGGCACTTCACTCTTGTCTTGCCCATTCACCCTCTGAATAGCACACATACACAATCCATGTCTCAACTGTCAAGGCTTTAAAATCCCTTCTTTAACTCTTCTCCTCCCCTTCATCTACACTGATTGAACAAGTGACATCAAATAAGGGATAATAGCTTGCACCTGGAGTCACCTGGTCAGTCTATGTCATGGAAAGAATTCCTAATGTTTGTGCATTCAATCTTGGTCGAGTTAATTATGCTATGGTCTATGTATTAAACCACCCAGACACATCAAATATAGCATTTATTCTGAACAGAGCTACAGGACAGCAATGAAACTGCTCAGGATGTTACCTCACCAAAATTGGTGATTTTAAAACGGAGGCTGGATGAACAACATTGTAGTGGCTCCACAATAACGACGTAAATGACAGAGTGAAAAGAAAACAAATATACAGAATACAAATATTCAAAAACGTGCATCTTGTTTGCAACAAGGCACTAAAGTAATACTGCAACAAACAAAAAAAACAGCAAAGGAATACAATTTTTTAAAATCTTAAATGCAAAGCTTATGCTTGGGGCATATCCAACAACCCATCACTGAGTAACTACCTCCTTATTGTCAAGCATTGTTGTGGCTGCATCATGGTATGAGTATGCTTGACGTCGGCAAATAGTGTGTTTTTCAGGATAAAAAGAAAATGGGGAGGCGCTAAGCACATGCAAAATCCGAGAGGAAAACCTGCTTCAGTCTGCTTTATACCAGACACTGGGAGACAAATTCACCTTTGAGCAGGACAATAACCTACAACAAGGCCAAATCTACAGTTGTTGCTTACCAAGAAGACAATGTTTCTGAGTTACAGTTTTGACTTAAATCTGCTTTAACATCTATGGCAATACTTTTTTTTTGCTGTCTAGCCATAATCCCCAACATCTTGATAGAGCTTGAAGAATTATGAAAAGAACGGGCTAATTTTACACAATCCAGGTATGTAAAGCTCTTAGAGACTTATCTAAGAAAACTCACAGCTGTAAATCGCTGCTAGAGGAGACAGCGACTCCACTGCCTGCAAGGTACTACAGAGCGTTGTACGCTCATCCGAACACTGCCTACCCTCCGGGACACCTACAACACCAGGTGTCGCAGAAAAGCCAAGCAGATCGTCAGGGACTTCAGCCACGGCCTGTTCTTCCTGCTTCCATCACTCAGACGTGGGCAGTACAGGAGCATCATGTCTACAACAAACAGACTGGCCAATAGCATCTACCACCAGACCATCAGGCTGTCAAATAGCCACCACTAGTCAGCTACCTGCCCCCCCCATACACTGCAACTACATCTGCAAACGTGTGCGTTTAATTCTAAGGTATTTTTTTGTGTAGATTGTTGACAAAAATGTACAATTAAATCCATTGTAATCCCACTTTCTAACAATAAAATGTGAAGAAATCCAAGGGGTATGAATACTTTTGCAAGGCACTGCACAGCTGGAAGAGAGTGTGAACTATGTCACAACGTCTCACAGGCTGGACTGGGAGAAGTTCAAGAGCACTATGCCTGTTATTGAAAGTAATGGAATCTTAGGCTGATAGGATAAGAAGAGAAAGCACTCAATGACTCAGTGTTGTGGACGTGCTGAGGCTTACTGACGGAGATCCTAACCCATCCTAAACTCGACTTTTGTGAAGGACTGTGCAGGTAGACCTGATTCACACTAGCGTGCCGAGTCCGCTGACCTGAACCATTACTGTGCTGGTTTTCCACATTGCCTTACAAGCATGGCTTCAACAACTGTGGTGGTGGATGAGCAACCAGGCCAGCCTGGGTTTGATTGGCTTGACTCAGTAGTGTGAAAAGGATAATAGTGTATTGATGTTTCAGGCCCTTGGTGGCTGGGCTCACCTGTGGGCAAAGCCTTCAGCCAGAGTGAGAACCCGTTCCAGGACCTCTGTCTGGGTCAGATTCCGCAGACTGTCCCTCCACAGCAGGTCAGAGTTCACGCTGAGGACAGACAGCACCTGCAGCACCTGAGGAAAGAGGGATGGAGCGGGGAGAGTGAGAAAGAGAAGGAAAGGAGAGAAATAGAGTAAGAGGACTGAGCAGCACCACATCTGAGTATTAAAATACTCGATTCAAGGTTTGTATTCGATTACTAATAATTGAATACAAGTCATGGAAATTACTGGTTCAATCCCAGGCTGTGTCATGACCGGGAGTCCCATAGAGCGGCGCACAATTGGCCCAGCGTCGTCCGGGTTTGGCCGGGGTAGGCCGCCACTGTAAATAAGAATTTGTTCTTAACAGACTTGCCTAGTTAAATAAAATAAATAGAGGTTAAGTGAGAGCAGGATTTTTTCCTGACTAATGTCTAGTCTTGAACATGAACTACTGGGTCCTAGCTTCAGGCCCACAGCTCTGGTGTCTGTCCTGTGTGAGTTGGCACTCTGCCCTGGAGATATTTTTACCCCTCTGGACGTTCAGATCCTCCCAGCTAACCCAAACCACGGGCACACAGCTGACACACACACACACACATCCTGTACCTCTGTGTCTCTCTGGCTTTCATCCCTTTCGCTCACTCTCTGCCTCATTGCTAGATCTGTCTGTCCTTCTCTCCCTTTCCCCTTATCCACTTTCCAGTACCTGACTCTATCTACCTTCCTCCAGTCCCACCTCAACCTGAGGGATCAGCCGAGCGAGTCGAGGGAGGAAGTTGAGGGAGTTGTTTTCCCTCAGAAACCCCAACACCTGTTGACATTCCTTCTGCATATTTCTTTGATGATCATTTATTTTTAAAGCATGGAGCTCTTATTGAAGCTTTCAAACGATCCCTGTATGGGTTAGAGGGATAGCGGTGAGAGTGGGTGTCAGTCTGGACGGGACGTGAGCAGGTTCTACGGCTTCTGTGGCCCTCAGCTTGTGACAGTGCTGCTGTCTCAGACAAATATTAAAGTAAAAACGATTTTTAGCCTCTGGTCTCTGCTGCTCCATGGCTTTTCATTTTTACTACCCCCCCCTTTAATGGGTTCGTGTCTCACCATGCACTGAAATCACACACTCCTAAAACACACACAGCAACAGACAAGCTCACAACCTCCCTGACACACACGCACACACACTAGGGATTTGCATGGTTATTTAAATATTTAAATATCTGAACAGACGTTAGTGTGAGTACTTGTGTTCATTTTTATGTTTATTATTTTTAATTTTAACCCTTTTTTCTCCCAAATACAGTTCTGATCTCGTCTCATCGCTGCAACTCACAACGGGCTAAGGAGAGGTGAAGGTCGAGTCATGCGTCCTCTGAAACATGATCCGCCTAACCGCGCTTCTTAACATCCACCCGCTTAACCCGGAAGCCAGCTGCACCAACGTGTCAGAGGAAACACCGTTCAGCTGACGACCAAAGTCAGCCTGCAGGCACCCGGCCCGCCACAAGGAGTCGCAAGAGGGCGATGAGCCAACTAGGACCCCTCCGGCCAAACCCTCCCCTAACCCGGACGACACTGGGCCAATTGTGCGCCGCTCTTTGCGACTCCCAGTCATGACACAGCTTGGGATTGAACCTGGGTCTGTAGCGGGGCCTCAAGCACTGCGATGCAGTGCCACCCAGGAGGCCCTTTATAGGCCTATTTTAACACTGAAACGGATTTTTCTAAATGAAATGAAAATATCCATGTGACACTGACACATACAGGGGGCAAAAAAGTATTTAGTCAGCCACCAATTGTGCAAGTTCTCCCACTTAAAAAGATGAGGCCTGTAATTTTCATCATAGGTACACTTCAACAATGACAGGCAAAATGAGAAAAATACAGAAAATCACATTGTAGGATTTTTAATGAATTTATTTGCAAATTATGGTGGAAAATAAATATTTTGTCACCTACAAACAAGCAAGATTTCTGGCTCTCACAGACCTGTGAGAGGCTCTTCTGTCCTCCACTCGTTACCTGTATTAATGGCACCTGTTTGAACTTGTTATCAGTATAAAAGACACCTGTCCACAACCTCAAACAGTCACACTCCAAACTCCACTATGGCCAAGACCAAAGAGCTGTCAAAGGACACTAGAAACAAAATTGTAGACCTGCACCAGGCTGGGAAGACTGAATCTGCAATAGGTAAGCAGCTTGGTTTGAAGAAATCAACTGTGGGAGCAATTATTAGGAAATGGAAGACATACAAGACCGCTGATAATCTCCCTCGATCTGGGGCTCCACACAAGATCTCACCCCGTGGGGTCAAAATTATCACAAGAACGGTGAGCAAAAATCCCAGAACCACACGGGGGGACCTAGTGAATGACCTGCAGAGAGCTGGGACCAAAGTAACAAAGCCTACCATCAGTAACACACTACGCCGCCAGGGACTCAAATCCTGCAGTGCCAGACGTGTCCCCCTGCTTAAGCCAATACATGTCCAGGCCCGTCTGAAGTTTGCTAGAGAGCATTTGGATGATCCAGAAGATGATTGGGAGAATGTCATATGGTCAGATGAAACTAAAATATAACTTTTTGGTAAAAACTCAACTCGTCGTGTTTGGAGGACAAAGAATGCTGAGATGCATCCAAAGAACACCATACCTACTGTGAAGCATGGGGGTGGAAACATCATACTTTGGGGCTGTTTTTCTGCAAAGGGACCAGGACGACTGATCCATGGAAAGGAAAGAATGAATGGGGCCATGTATCGTGAGATTTTGAGTGAAAACCTTCCATCAGCAAGGGCATTGAAGATTAAACGTGGCTGGGTCTTTCAGCATGACAATGATCCCAAACACCGCCCGGGCAACGAAGGAGTGGCTTCGTAAGAAGCATTTCAAGGTCCTGAAGTGGCCTAGCTAGTCTCCAGATCTCAACCCCATAGAAAATCTTTGGAGGGAGTTGAAAGTCCTGGTTGCCCAGCAACAGCCCCAAAACATCACTGCTCCAGAGGAGATCTGCATGGAGGAATGGGCCAAAATAACAGCAACAGTGTGTGAAGACGATGTGTGTAGCTTGGCCAATCAAAGTAGCAAAGAGGCTCGCAATTGGAGCGAGAGTTCACTAATGCAATGAAAGATGGAATAGCATTACATTCTGCCTGTCTGCTTGCTCCCATGTCCCCGCCACCTCCGTAGCTGCAGCATTAGAGCGCCAGCCTCACCCTCGCGCAGCAGTGCTCAGGTTAAAACACTAAGTAAAAGTAACTGAACATGTATTTTGAAGATCCGATTTCGAATAGTGGAATTTTTCCCCCCCCCCCGCACACACACACACACCTTACTCAGCAAATAGCAGTTCCGTCTGATACTTTTAAAGCACTCTAAAGCTGTAAAGTGAGAGTCTGGGCTGAGGAGGATTGCAGGTCCGTCTCACAGGAAGCGGAATGCCCTGCTCCCGCTCTTTTAAAGGCCAACAGATCCAACCCACAGAGGAAGTCAGGCCCAAACGCAGTGTTTCCTTCCAGAATGCTTTACTGGAGCAGAGGGCTAGCCATGGAAACGGTGTCCTTGGCGCGGAGAGATGTGGCTTAACGGACCGGCTGGTTAAACATTAACGGCTGGGCAATAAAACAGCTTTCAATGAAACACACAAACACGCGCATGCACACACCATTTCCAGTAGTGACAAGTCCTGTAAACTCTTACACAGCTTAATGATAAAAATGGCAGGGCAAAGATTTGGGTAATGGATGGCTGTCCAGTGTTTATGAGGAATTGAAATATGATTTTAGCTGGGACAAACAGGCTGCCTTTTCACTTAAACCTCCACCGTGGTGCAGGAGGTTCTGCCTGGTGGAGGAGTGGAAATTTACCAAACCTTAGAGGGACCGAGGAGGGAGGGAGGGAGGGGGAGAGAGGTTCTCTTGGCGTATGAAGACTCTCTCACAATAATAAGGAAACCAGATTTCTACATGTAATCGATTTGTTATAATTGTCTTGAGTTTGTCACTGGGGAGAGGGAGGTTGAACACAATTGAGATGGGTGGAGTTGTAGGTTTGATCCCCCCCCCCTGGCTTCATAAAACACCAGCTACATGACCAACTACCAAATAACCCATTCAACATGTTTAAGAGCCCTGGAGTTTATGCTTAAAACATGACCAGACATGAGGGAAAAAACTCTGGTCCTAGTGGCCCTCCCCATGGTGTCTTACCTTGGCCAGAGACTGGGGATGGGCCTCATGCAGGGCCAGGGTAGTGAGGTTTGAGATGATGGTCTCCTGGGGCCAGTGAGAGCTTCTCTCCCCCTCCCCCTTCCCTTCATCCCTCTCTCTTTCCAGCCTCCTCAGGACCTCTCCCAGGGCCAGCTCACGGACTTCGTAGTGCGGGCACTGCAGCAGACACCCCAGGAGCAGGGGTCCTCGCGATGTGTTGCCATCCTCCATGCCCCACAGCAGTGGGCTCTCCACACTGGCGCTGAGTGCCAGGCGTGCCAGGCTGAGGAGATACTGGGTGGTGCCGGGGGGGCCTGAGGGGCCACACACAGCAGAGGGGCCTCCAGGGGTCACCAGCTCAGAGGCCATCAGGAGTGCCAGCGTTTCCTCACGCAGCTCCTTTAGCTCAGAGTCTAAGGAGAGACGGAAAACAGGAAGAGAACATTCGCATGCACACAAAGACACACACACACTTGAGGGAGGTGCTGCCAACCCTCTGGGGTGTACAGGTGACAGATGTACCACCTTTGTTGTACTCTGTTGGCCTGGCTCCTTATTGTGCCAGTCACTTCACACCTCCACACTCAGTCCGTCTGTCCTGTCTAGGCTCCAGTGGTTGATAGAGATATCATGACCACACACGTACCCACACCAGCTTAACCGCGCTACCAGGAAGTTTTTTGGTAACTCAATATCTTTCTGTAGCTCCATCCCCAACCCACTCCCCTGCTACATTGCTCCAAAATCCAAGACATTTTCACAGGGCCTCCTTTCACAGCCAGCTTAATATTAACACACACCACCTCCCTCCACGCACCAGAAAGAAAAAGTGCAACTCAACCTGCCCCCCCCCCCCCCCCGAGCGCTACTCAACATGGGCCAGACAAAAAGGAAGGGAAATGCTGCATTCCCCGGGGACGGTCTAGGGTTACCGCGGAGATGGGCCGGGTCACCATGGAACGAGATCCTCAAAGAGTCCGGCGGCCACATGAGCGGCCCGTAATGGCCATAATGGGAGGACAGGAATGACAACGGGACGAGAGAGGAGGGACCGGTGGGATGAAGATGATTGGAGACAAATGGAAGCTTGTCAGAGAGAGAGAGAGAGAGGGAGGGAGAGAGAGAGGAGGGTCCTGTCTGCATTTGGGGGAAGGACACTGCAACCCTATCTGGAATGTCAGGCCTTTCCTCTCCAGTTAGACCCCATGTAGAAGTATCCACACGTGCACAAACACTCAATCTAGATCGCACAAAACTGCACCATACCAGTGTTCCACAACTCCAGAGGCCGGCCGGAGCAGCAGGTTGACGGCAACAACCCAAACAGAGCTGGAGGGAAGTGAATCAAGTCAAACAGGGAGCAGCCCAAACTCCTGACTTCACTTTCAACTAGGCCAGTAAACTGATGTTAGGGAGAGAGAGGGGGGAGAGAAATAGTGAGAGAGGGAAAACATAATTAGGCTGAGAGCAGAGCTGTTTTTATAATGGCATTCATCAAAATAGCTGAGTCTCGCGGGGACCGCAGCCGGGATTCAGTGAGGAAATTAAAGGCGTTCCACCACAAACTGGCTGTGTGTGTGTGTGTAGACACTGGATGCCAAAGGCCAGTATCTCTGTGTGTGTGTGGACACTGGATGCCAAAGGCCAGTATCTCTGTGTGTGTGTGTGGACACTGGATGCCAAAGGCCAGTATCTCTGTGTGTGTGTGTGGACACTGGATGCCAAAGGCCAGTATCTCTGTGTGTGTGTGGACACTGGATGCCAAAGGCCAGTATCTCTGTGTGTGTGTGGACACTGGATGCCAAAGGCCAGTATCTCTGTGTGTGTGTGGACACTGGATGCCAAAGGCCAGTATCTCTGTGTGTGTGTGGACACTGGATGCCAAAGGCCAGCATCTCTGTGTGTGTGTGTGTGTGTGTGTGGAGACACTGGATGCCAAAGGCCAGTATCTCTGTGTGTGTGTGGACACTGGATGCCAAAGGCCAGTATCTGTGTGTGTGTGTGGACACTGGATGCCAAAGGCCAGTATCTCTGTGTGTGTGTGGACACTGGATGCCAAAGGCCAGTATCTCTGTGTGTGTGTGTGGACACTGGATGCCAAAGGCCAGTATCTCTGTGTGTGTGTGGACACTGGATGCCAAGGGCCAGTATCTCTATGTGTGTGTGTGTGTGGAGACACTGGATGCCAAAGGCCAGTATCTCTCTGTGTGTGTGTGTGGAGACACTGGATGCCAAAGGCCAGTATCTCTGTGTGTGTGTGTGTGGAGACACTGGATGCCAAAGGCCAGTATCTGTGTGTGTGGACACTGGATGCCAAAGGCCAGCATCTCTGTGTGTGTGTGTGGACACTGGATGCCAAAGGCCAGCATCTCTGTGTGTGTGTGTGGACACTGGATGCCAAAGGCCAGTATCTCTGTGTGTGTGTGTGTGTGGAGACACTGGATGCCAAAGGCCAGTATCTCTGTGTGTGTGTGTGTGGAGACACTGGATGCCAAAGGCCAGTATCTGTGTGTGTGTGTGTGGAGACACTGGATGCCAAAGGCCAGTATCTGTGTGTGTGGACACTGGATGCCAAAGGCCAGCATCTCTGTGTGTGTGTGTGGACACTGGATGCCAAAGGCCAGCATCTCTGTGTGTGTGTGTGTGTGTGGAGACACTGGATGCCAAAGGCCAGTATCTCTGTGTGTGTGTGGACACTGGATGCCAAAGGCCAGTATCTCTGTGTGTGTGTGTGGACACTGGATGCCAAAGGCCAGTATCTCTGTGTGTGTGTGGACACTGGATGCCAAAGGCCAGTATCTCTGTGTGTGTGTGTGGACACTGGATGCCAAAGGCCAGTATCTCTGTGTGTGTGTGGACACTGGATGCCAAAGGCCAGTATCTCTGTGTGTGTGTGTGTGGACACTGGATGCCAAAGGCCAGTATCTCTGTGTGTGTGTGTGTGGACACTGGATGCCAAGGGCCAGTATCTCTATGTGTGTGTGTGTGTGTGTGTGTGTGTGTGTGTGTGTGTGTGTGTGGACACTGGATGCCAAAGGCCAGTATCTCTGTGTGTGTGTGTGTGGAGACACTGGATGCCAAAGGCCAGTATCTCTCTGTGTGTGTGTGTGGAGACACTGGATGCCAAAGGCCAGTATCTCTGTGTGTGTGTGTGTGGAGACACTGGATGCCAAAGGCCAGTATCTCTATGTGTGTGTGTGTGTGTGTGGACACTGGATGCCAAAGGCCAGTATCTCTGTGTGTGTGTGTGTGGAGACACTGGATGCCAAAGGCCAGTATCTTTCTGTGTGTGTGTGTGGAGACACTGGATGCCAAAGGCCAGTATCTCTCTGTGTGTGTGTGTGGAGACACTGGATGCCAAAGGCCAGTATCTCTCTGTGTGTATGTGTTGAGACACTGGATGCCAAAGGCCAGTATCTCTGTGTGTGTGTGTGTGGAGACACTGGATGCCAAAGGCCAGTATCTGTGTGTGTGGAGACACTGGATGCCAAAGGCCAGCATCTCTGTGTGTGTGTGTGGACACTGGATGCCAAAGGCCAGCATCTCTGTGTGTGTGTGTGGAGACACTGGATGCCAAAGGCCAGTATCTCTGTGTGTGTGTGTGTGGAGACACTGGATGCCAAAGGCCAGTATCTCTGTGTGTGTGTGTGTGTGGAGACACTGGATGCCAAAGGCCAGTATCTGTGTGTGTGGACACTGGATGCCAAAGGCCAGTATCTGTGTGTGTGGACACTGGATGCCAAAGGCCAGCATCTCTGTGTGTGTGTGTGGACACTGGATGCCAAAGGCCAGCATCTCTGTGTGTGTGTGTGTGTGTGTGTGGAGACACTGGATGCCAAAGGCCAGTATCTCTGTGTGTGTGGACACTGGATGCCAAAGGCCAGTATCTCTGTGTGTGTGTGGACACTGGATGCCAAAGGCCAGTATCTCTGTGTGTGTGTGGACACTGGATGCCAAAGGCCAGTATCTCTGTGTGTGTGTGGACACTGGATGCCAAAGGCCAGTATCTCTGTGTGTGTGTGGACACTGGATGCCAAAGGCCAGTATCTCTGTGTGTGTGTGGACACTGGATGCCAAAGGCCAGTATCTCTGTGTGTGTGTGGACACTGGATGCCAAAGGCCAGTATCTGTGTGTGTGTGGACACTGGATGCCAAAGGCCAGTATCTCTGTGTGTGTGTGTGTGGACACTGGATGCCAAGGGCCAGTATCTCTATGTGTGTGTGTGTGTGTGTGTGTGTGTGGACACTGGATGCCAAAGGCCAGTATCTCTGTGTGTGTGTGTGTGGAGACACTGGATGCCAAAGGCCAGTATCTCTCTGTGTGTGTGTGTGGAGACACTGGATGCCAAAGGCCAGTATCTCTCTGTGTGTGTGTGTGGAGACACTGGATGCCAAAGGCCAGTATCTCTGTGTGTGTGTGTGTGGAGACACTGGATGCCAAAGGCCAGTATCTCTGTGTGTGTGTGTGTGTGGAGACACTGGATGCCAAAGGCCAGCATCTCTGTGTGTGTGTGTGGACACTGGATGCCAAAGGCCAGCATCTGTGTGGACACTGGATACCAAAGGCCAGTATCTGTGTGGACACTGGATGCCAAAGGCCAGTATCTGTGTGGACACTGGATGCCAAAGGCCAGTATCTGTGTGGACACTGGATGCCAAAGGCCAGTATCTGTGTGGACACTGGATGCCAAAGGCCAGTATCTGTGTGGACACTGGATGCCAAAGGCCAGTATCTGTGTGGACACTGGATGCCAAAGGCCAGTATCTGTGTGGACACTGGATGCCAAAGGCCAGTATCTGTGTGTGTGTGTGGACAC
Source organism: Oncorhynchus gorbuscha (assembly GCF_021184085.1). Taxonomy (NCBI): domain Eukaryota; kingdom Metazoa; phylum Chordata; class Actinopteri; order Salmoniformes; family Salmonidae; genus Oncorhynchus; species Oncorhynchus gorbuscha. Next base: position 24,021,791 of record NC_060180.1, read on the forward strand.
TGGATGCCAAAGGTCAGTATCTGTGTGTGTGTGTGGACACTGGATGCCAAAGGCCAGTATCTGTGTGTGTGTGTGTGTGGACACTGGATGCCAAAGGCCAGTATCTCTGTGTGTGTGTGTGTGTGTGTGTGTGTGTGTGTGTGTGTGTGTGTGTGTGTGTGTGTGTGTGTGTGTGTGTGTGTGTGTGTGTGTGTGTGTGTGTGTGTGGACACGGGATGCCAAAGGCCAGTATCTGTGTGGACACTGGATGCCAAAGGCCAGTATCTGTGTGTGTGTGTGGACACTGGATGCCAAAGGCCAGTATCTCTGTGTGTGTGTGTGGACACTGGATGCCAAAGGCCAGTATCTCTGTGTGTGTGTGTGGACACTGGATGCCAAAGGCCAGTATCTCTGTGTGTGTGTGTGGACACTGGATGCCAAAGGCCAGTATCTCTGTGTGTGTGGACACTGGATGCCAAAGGCCAGTATCTCTGTGTGTGTGGACACTGGATGCCAAAGGCCAGTATCTCTGTGTGTGTGGACACTGGATGCCAAAGGCCAGTATCTCTGTGTGTGTGTGGACACTGGATGCCAAAAGCCAGTATCTCTGTGCGTGTGGACACTGGATGCCAAAGGCCAGTATCTCTGTGTGTGTGTGGACACTGGATGCCAAAGGCCAGTATCTCTGTGTGTGTGTGGACACTGGATGCCAAAGGCCAGTATCTCTGTGTGTGTGTGTGTGGACACTGGATGCCAAGGGCCAGTATCTCTATGTGTGTGTGTGTGTGTGTGTGTGTGTGTGGACACTGGATGCCAAAGGCCAGTATCTCTGTGTGTGTGTGTGGAGACACTGGATGCCAAAGGCCAGTATCTCTCTGTGTGTGTGTGTGGAGACACTGGATGCCAAAGGCCAGTATCTCTCTGTGTGTGTGTGTGGAGACACTGGATGCCAAAGGCCAGTATCTCTCTGTGTGTGTGTGTGGAGACACTGGATGCCAAAGGCCAGTATCTCTGTGTGTGTGTGTGTGGAGACACTGGATGCCAAAGGCCAGCATCTCTGTGTGTGTGTGTGGACACTGGATGCCAAAGGCCAGTATCTGTGTGGACACTGGATGCCAAAGGCCAGTATCTGTGTGGACACTGGATGCCAAAGGCCAGTATCTGTGTGGACACTGGATGCCAAAGGCCAGTATCTGTGTGGACACTGGATGCCAAAGGCCAGTATCTGTGTGGACACTGGATGCCAAAGGCCAGTATCTGTGTGGACACTGGATGCCAAAGGCCAGTATCTGTGTGTGTGTGTGTGTGTGTGGACACTGGATGCCAAAGGTCAGTATCTGTGTGTGTGTGTGGACACTGGATGCCAAAGGCCAGTATCTGTGTGTGTGTGTGTGTGGACACTGGATGCCAAAGGCCAGTATCTCTCTGTGTGTGTGTGTGTGTGTGTGTGTGTGTGTGTGTGTGTGTGTGTGTGTGTGTGTGTGTGTGTGTGTGTGTGTGTGTGTGTGTGTGTGTGTGTGTGTGTGTGTGTGTGTGTGTGTGTGTGTGTGTGTGTGTGTGTGTCTGTGTGTGTGTGTGTGTGTGGACACGGGATGCCAAAGGCCAGTATCTGTGTGGACACTGGATGCCAAAGGCCAGTATCTGTGTGTGTGTGTGGACACTGGATGCCAAAGGCCAGTATCTCTGTGTGTGTGTGTGGACACTGGATGCCAAAGGCCAGTATCTCTGTGTGTGTGTGTGGACACTGGATGCCAAAGGCCAGTATCTCTGTGTGTGTGTGTGGACACTGGATGCCAAAGGCCAGTATGTGTGTGTGTGTGTGGACACTGGATGCCAAAGGCCAGTATCTCTGTGTGTGTGGACACTGGATGCCAAAGGCCAGTATCTCTGTGTGTGTGGACACTGGATGCCAAAGGCCAGTATCTCTGTGTGTGTGGACACTGGATGCCAAAGGCCAGTATCTCTGTGTGTGTGTGGACACTGGATGCCAAAAGCCAGTATCTCTGTGCGTGTGGACACTGGATGCCAAAGGCCAGTATCTCTGTGTGTGTGTGGACACTGGATGCCAAAGGCCAGTATCTCTGTGTGTGTGTGGACACTGGATGCCAAAGGCCAGTATCTCTGTGTGTGTGTGTGGACACTGGATGCCAAGGGCCAGTATCTCTATGTGTGTGTGTGTGTGTGTGTGTGTGTGTGTGTGGACACTGGATGCCAAAGGCCAGTATCTCTGTGTGTGTGTGTGTGGAGACACTGGATGCCAAAGGCCAGTATCTCTCTGTGTGTGTGTGTGGAGACACTGGATGCCAAAGGCCAGTATCTCTCTGTGTGTGTGTGGAGACACTGGATGCCAAAGGCCAGTATCTCTGTGTGTGTGTGTGGAGACACTGGATGCCAAAGGCCAGCATCTCTGTGTGTGTGTGTGTGGAGACACTGGATGCCAAAGGCCAGCATCTCTGTGTGTGTGTGTGGACACTGGATGCCAAAGGCCAGCATCTGTGTGGACACTGGATGCCAAAGGCCAGTATCTGTGTGGACACTGGATGCCAAAGGCCAGTATCTGTGTGGACACTGGATGCCAAAGGCCAGTATCTGTGTGGACACTGGATGCCAAAGGCCAGTATCTGTGTGGACACTGGATGCCAAAGGCCAGTATCTGTGTGGACACTGGATGCCAAAGGCCAGTATCTGTGTGTGTGTGTGTGTGTGTGTGGACACTGGATGCCAAAGGTCAGTATCTGTGTGTGTGTGTGTGTGGACACTGGATGCCAAAGGCCAGTATCTGTGTGTGTGTGTGTGTGGACACTGGATGCCAAAGGCCAGTATCTCTGTGTGTGTGTGTGTGTGTGTGTGTGTGTGTGTGTGTGTGTGTGTGTGTGTGTGTGTGTGTGTGTGTGTGTGTGTGTGTGTGTGTGTGTGTGTGTGTGTGTGTGTGTGTGTGTGTGTGTGTGTGTGTGTGTGTGGACACGGGATGCCAAAGGCCAGTATCTGTGTGGACACTGGATGCCAAAGGCCAGTATCTGTGTGTGTGTGTGTGTGGACACTGGATGCCAAAGGCCAGTATCTCTGTGTGTGTGTGTGGACACTGGATGCCAAAGGCCAGTATCTCTGTGTGTGTGTGTGGACACTGGATGCCAAAGGCCAGTATCTCTGTGTGTGTGTGTGGACACTGGATGCCAAAGGCCAGTATCTCTGTGTGTGTGTGTGGACACTGGATGCCAAAGGCCAGTATCTCTGTGTGTGTGTGTGGACACTGGATGCCAAAGGCCAGTATCTCTGTGTGTGTGGACACTGGATGCCAAAGGCCAGTATCTCTGTGTGTGTGTGGACACTGGATGCCAAAAGCCAGTATCTCTGTGCGTGTGGACACTGGATGCCAAAAGCCAGTATCTCTGTGCGTGTGGACACTGGATGCCAAAGGCCAGTATCTCTGTGCGTGTGGACACTGGATGCCAAAGGCCAGTATGTGTGTGTGTGTGTGGACACTGGATGCCAAAGGCCAGTATCTCTGTGTGTGTGTGTGTGTGTGTGTGTGTGTGTGTGTGTGTGTGTGTGTGTGTGTGTGTGTGTGTGTGTGTGTGTGTGTGTGTGTGTGTGTGTGTGGAGACACTGGATGCCAAAGGCCAGTATCTCTGTGTGTGTGTGTGTGTGGAGACACTGGATGCCAAAGGCCAGTATCTGTGTGTGTGTGTGGAGACACTGGATGCCAAAGGCCAGTATCTGTGTGTGTGGACACTGGATGCCAAAGGCCAGCATCTCTGTGTGTGTGTGTGTGGACACTGGATGCCAAAGGCCAGCATCTCTGTGTGTGTGTGTGGACATTGGATGCCAAAGGCCAGCATCTGTGTGTGTGTGTGTGGACACTGGATGCCAAAGGCCAGCATCTCTGTGTGTGTGGATACTGGATGTCAAAGGCCAGAATCTATCTGTGTGTGTGTGTGTGTGTGTGTGTGTGTGTGTGTGTGTGTGTGTGTGTGTGTGTGTGTGTGTGTGTGTGTGTGTGTGTGTGTGTGTGTGTGTGTGTGTGTGTGTGTGTGTGTGTGTGTGTGTGTGTGTGTGTGGACACTGGATGCCAAAGGCCAGTATCTCTGTGTGTGTATGGACACTGGATGCCCAAGGCCAGTATCTGTGTGTGTGTGTGGACACTGGATGCCAAAGGCCAGTATCTGTGTGGACACTGGATGCCAAAGGCCAGTATCTGTGTGGACACTGGATGCCAAAGGCCAGTATCTGTGTGTGTGTGTGTGTGTGTGTGGACACTGGATGCCAAAGGCCAGTATCTGTGTGTGTGTGTGTGTGGACACTGGATGCCAAACGTCAGTATCTGTGTGTGTGTGTGGACACTGGATGCCAAAGGCCAGTATCTGTGTGTGTGTGTGTGTGGACACTGGATGCCAAAGGCCAGTATCTCTGTGTGTGTGTGTGTGTGTGTGTGTGTGTGTGTGTGTGTGTGTGTGTGTGTGTGTGTGTGGATGCCAAAGGTGTGTATCTGTGTGTGTGTGTGTGGACACTGGATGCCAAAGGCCAGTATCTCTGTGTGTGTGTGTGGACACTGGATGCCAAAGGCCAGTATCTCTGTGTGTGTGTGTGGACACTGGATGCCAAAGGCCAATATCTCTGTGTGTGTGTGTGGACACTGGATGCCAAAAGTCAGTATCTCTGTGTGTGTGTGTGGACACTGGATGCCCAAAGGCCAGTATCTCTGTGTGTGTGTGTGGACACTGGATGCCAAAGGCCAGTATCTCTGTGTGTGTGTGTGTGTGTGTGTGTGTGTGTGTGTGTGTGTGTGTGTGTGTGTGTGTGTGTGTGTGTGTGTGTGTGTGTGTGTGTGTGTGTGTGTGTGTGTGTGTGTGTGTGTGTGTGTGTGTGTGTGTGTGTGGACACTGGATGCCAAAGGCCAGTATGTGTGTGTGTGTGTGGACACTGGATGCCAAAGGCCAGTATGTGTGTGTGTGTGTGTGGACACTGGATGCCAAAGGCCAGTATGTGTGTGTGTGTGTGGACACTGGATGCCAAAGGCCAGTATGTGTGTGGACACTGGATGCCAAAGGCCAGCATCTCTGTGTGTGTGGATACTGGATGTCAAAGGCCAGAATCTCTGTGTGTGTGTGTGTGTGTGTGTGTGTGTGTGTGTGTGTGTGTGTGTGTGTGTGTGTGTGTGTGTGTGGACACTGGATGCCAAAGGCCAGTATCTCTGTGTGTGTGTGGACACTGGATGCCAAAGGCCAGTATCTCTGTGTGTGTGTGGACACTGGATGCCAAAGGCCAGTATGTGTGTGTGTGTGTGTGTGTGTGTGTGTGTGTGTGTGTGTGTGTGTGTGTGTGTGTGTGTGTGTGTGTGTGTGTGTGTGTGTGTGTGTGTGTGTGTGTGTGTGTGTGTGTGTGTGGACACTGGATGCCAAAGGCCAGTATCTCTGTGTGTGTGTGTGTGGACACTGGATGCCAAAGGCCAGTATCTCTGTGTGTGTGTGTGTGTGTGTGTGTGGACACTGGATGCCAAAGGCCAGTATCTCTGTGTGTGTGTGTGTGTGTGTGTGGACACTGGATGCCAAAGGCCAGTATCTCTGTGTGTGTGTGTGTGTGTGTGGACACTGGATGCCAAAGGCCAGTATCTGTGTGTGTGTGTGTGTGTGTGTGTGTGTGTGTGTGTGTGTGTGTGTGTGTGTGTGTGTGTGTGTGTGACACTGGTGCAAAGGCCAGTATCTGTGTGTGTGTGTGTGTGTGTGTGTGTGTGGACACTGGATGCCAAAGGCCAATATCTCTGTGTGTGTGTGTGTGTGTGTGTGTGTGTGACACTGGTGTGTGTGTATGTGTGTGTGTGGACACTGATGTGTGTGTGTGTGTGTGTGTGTGTGTGTGTGTGTGTGTGTGTGTGTGTGTGTGTGGACACTGGATGCCAAAGGCCAGTATCTCTGTGTGTGTGTGGACACTGGATGCCAAAGGCCAGTATCTCTGTGTGTGTGTGGACACTGGATGCCAAAGGCCAGTATCTCTGTGTGTGTGTGGACACTGGATGCCAAAGGCCAGTATCTGTGTGTGTGTGGACACTGGATGCCAAAGGCCAGTATCTGTGTGTGTGTGTGTGGACACTGGATGCCAAAGGCCAGTATCTCTGTGTGTGTGTGTGTGTGTGTGTGTGTGTGTGTGTGTGTGTGTGGACACTGGATGCCAAAGGCCAGTATCTCTCTCTGTGTGTGTGGACACTGGATGCCAAAGGCCAGTATCTCTGTGTGTGTGTGTGTGTGTGTGTGTGTGTGTGTGTGTGTGTGTGTGTGTGTGTGTGTGTGTGTGTGTGTGTGTGTGTGTGTGTGTGTGTGGACACTGGATGCCAAAGGCCAGTATCTGTGTGTGTGTGTGTGGACACTGGATGCCAAAGGCCAGTATCTCTGTG